>NC_046988.1:8486309-8516309 GCF_009769545.1 Cyclopterus lumpus
TGTGTGTGTGTGTGTGTGTGTGTGTGTGTTGCTCAACATTTCTTCTGCTACTCTCACACCTTTTTCAGATGTCTGCACATTCAGCCTTAGATCTCCACATGTGCAACACATCAACATTCACAATCTAGCCTCTACCCACTCACATTTGCTCTCTCACTCTGTTCTCTTCCCCATGACTCACAATTCAGTGAATTGATTAACACAACAGTTGTGCACACAAGTTATTTGAAGCAGACACAACCTGTACAGGAATTATTTCAGTTAGTCTTAGTGAGACCAAGATATTTGCATACGAAAGACATTCCCAGTCAGAAAATCCTGAAATCAAATATATTGTTTAGTTTGACAGTTCATTCTTGATCTTGGAAACATCAAATGAGAAAGTCATTCAAAGTTCACTTCCTCGCTTGTTCCAGATATTTCAACCGATCTTTCAGCAGATGGAGTTGCACAGTTGAACTGTAGATGTTCAAACTTTCCATTACTCTGAGCACTTTTACAGCTTCTCGTCCATCTTGGCTTAAAAGTTGAATTTGAAAGAACAATCTTGACTATTCAAGACTGCGTGATAAGGTCAAATACTCTGGAACAAGTTTTAAACGTTTGAGGCGTGACGTAGCTTGAAAGCTTTGACAATTGAGCTTCAGAGATCATTGTTCCTTCCTCTCAATAAAAAGGTTCATGTCAATAAATAGAACTATGATGATCAGGTGTTGTGCCATTCGTGATGAAGCAGAGGGAAATGTAGTACACTAGATTTAACTGCTCGAGTGATAATGGGGCAGAAAGACATGAAAGTTAACTGAAAAATATATGTACAGTTTAGACAAGAAACAGCTGTTTTCATTCTAGACAGAAAAGAGTTTGACTGGTTTGATCATTGAGTGTAAATCTTCGGAGCAAAAAGGGATGTTGAAGCTAGAGTTTTGGTTTGGTTTTTAAATGTTTTATACCGGTAACCTTAAAGTGATACAGATAACAATAGAGTACTTCATTCGATACCCGCGGTGTGTGTGTCCCACTGGCTAGCTAATTGCCGCCGCTCTGCTCTGCGCTCACACTGCTGCTGGTACTGCTGGTCTTGCAGAAAAGTACCTCCGGTGCACCCGCAGGTAAAAACTGCTAGCTTTGTCAGCAGTGTTGCCGTTGTTCCGTTAACCGCCGGCCTGCAGCTCAAAAAGCAACCAAGGTTGGGAATCACTCACACACAGTGATCTGGTTGAAGGATGTCGTGTCTTATGATGATCACTGACTGCAGCTCACACTTTACGCACCTTTTCAGGCCCAACTACATTCCTGAGAATACAAGTGTAATTTATTCAAAGACAAACTACAGTTAATTGTATTTAAATCGCACTGCTAAAGGATAAACTAGGCTTGACAACATGTAATCACCAATTTCAGGCTCTTTCTCTAATCTGTCTGCTAGTTAAGTGTACTGACAGTACACATACAGTATGCAAAGTGCGTACTCTAATATGTACTCTTTGGCTACATCCACACTATCATGTTTCCATGTTATACCTCATGTCTTCTGCTACGTTTATACTGAGCGTCCACACGTCCGGAAAACATGTTTAAAAACGCTCCCGGGGCCAGATGAGTTTGGAAACGCCAGTTACCTCGTAGTGAGGACATGCCGAACCACATACGTTTGGAAACGGTGATGTAGACACCCACGTCGGTTACTTGATTGGGTCTTCGGAGTCACGTCATGTCCTTCCTTGTTTACAACCTGATTATCACATGACCCTTTTCTAGCTGTGAGGTCTACTAGTGATTCGTTTCAACATGGATAACTGATTACAGGCGCCGCTGACCTTGTTGTCTATGCTAGCAGCTGTTGTGCAGTTACATTCAGCATTTCATAATTATTTTACTGCCAACATGCGGAGGAAGCAGCTGTTATTGGAGCGATTAGCGAGCGGCGTGTCCAGTGTCACTATATCAGCCCTGCAGAGCGGACGTTTGAAGTCTTGGTTTTGCGACTATGAGGAGAGCGATGGACACAAAACTTTTGTTAATAATGCTTATTTTGTTCTGCACAACTATCGTGAATTTCACAAAGAACCTGCAAACGAACAAAAGCAGAAATGCTCTCCAGTCCGATTTCAGCCACCCGGCAGAGCTACGAGTGTGACAACAACTAAAACGAGAAAACAACCAAATGTATTGACCCGGAATCTAGTCAAACTTTCATTTGTAAGTAAATTAAAGTAAATAATTTGTATGTGTGTGTGAGATAGTGAGAGCGAGACCTGCAGCGTTGTAACATTTGAAAAATAATACTTTCCACAATATTTGTCTGTATAAAGAGGAAAATTATAGAGGAAGATCTTAAGTATCAAGCATGGCCTTTCATTATTAGTACTATATTACTCCGTCGTATTTTCTTTAACTAAGCAACGAATCTGCTTCCTGTTTATCGCCCGCATGCCCGATGTACGTGAATAGTGATGTGAAGTTCGTTTTCAGAGACGTGAAAAAGGCGGAAATCCTTTCTGAAATGGTGCTGAAACGTCCGTTTATTATTAAATGGAAACATAGTAGTGTGGATTTAGCCTGAGGTAATACTTTCTGAAATATCATTTAATGATGTACTTAGACCACAGTAAAACCTAATCACAGTTGTAATCAATCTTTAAGGTTATTGGAGCCTGTGAATGTTTTTTAGCCTTTTCCTATTTTTTCTTTCTTTATATCTGTATTTTCCTATTTTTATCTCTATCTTGCTCTTTTCTGCTCATGTATTGGCATGACTGTGGAGCAGCTTTGCCAAAGCTTCTGAACACAACGGGAAATCTGTGTTGCTTCCTCATCCTCGCTCTCGGGGGGATTGGTGAGGCATTCTCTCTTTTTGCCTTTTTTGTCTGCGTATCTATGTTGTGTGTTTTTATATATATTTTTTTTTTCATGTGCATGTTGCCTGTGCAGCACTGGCAACACAAAAGGCTCAGGTCCTCCACCCCAACTCATTTTCTCCCATCTCTTCTTCTCTTATCCTGACAATAATCCTTTTAAGAAAAAAAAGAAAGAGGGTGCAGGGGTGGAGGGAAGGAAGGGAAGGAGGAGGGAAGGAGGAGGGTGAGGGAAACACGAGAAATAGTAGTAGTGGATGCTGAAATGAGCAAAGCAGAGAAGAAGTAAGAGGGTGTGAGCAGCAGGAGAAAGGGGAGTAGAGATCGTAATGAGAGATGGAAAGAAAAGGGGGGAGGTGGCAGCGAGGTGAGGGGGAGGTGAGAAGTGTCAAGTGTCACATTTACACATGTGTGGGAGGGGAGGAGAGGGGGGAGGTGGGTGAGGGAGGGGAGGTCACAGAGGTAGACTTGCACTGTATGTGGTGACAGGACAGTGTTACAACAAAAATCAATAGGCCTGTCTGCACTATGGTGTGTGTGTGCGTGTGCATGTATGTGTTTGTGTGTGTGTGCGTGTGCATGTATGTGTTTGTGTGGGTGTGCGTGTGCATGTATGTGTTTGTGTGTGTGTGCGTGTGCATGTATGTGTTTGTTTGTGTGTGTGTGTGCATGTATGTGTTTGTGTGCGTGCGTGCATGTGCATGTGCATGTGTGCGTGGCCAGTTTTAATTGAAGTCTTGTGTCAGCGCCATAGTAACATAGACTATGGGATTTTCAGTAGCTGTATTAACATTAACTTTCACAACCCAGAGCTCCCTGTTCTGTGTGAATTTCGTGTCCTTTTAACTTTTTTTGTTTTGGGGGGAGGTAATATTTTGCCTTAATTGAACAGATAAAGAGTGTCGTAGCAGGCTGAAAACGGGGGGAATCAGAGGGGTATTGCAAGCAACAAAGGTCCTATGGTTGAATCAATTCGGCTACCTTTGTTTATCATCTCTTTTATTCAGGTCAGGTTATGGAGAAGGGAGGAAGGTAGGAGCAACGGAAGGAAATACTATTTATATGTGTACGATCTGCAGTGAACTATCTGATTAATAGAGCATTTTAGGAGGTGTGTGTTTAATCCCTGTTATCCTGCATACTAACATCTCATGTTGTTCAAGACCATTCTGCCCATCAGTTGTCTCCCTAGGGTTCCCAAATCAGCCACACCTGACCCAGTCACAGCTGCTCCTCGCTCCCCCCTCAGCCCCGGCATCAATACATGTGTTCAGGATCTGTGATGTAGATACATCTGTCTAGCGTTGCAGTGGCGCCATCAAATCTGACGCTGAACTAAACCTAAGTCTGAGCTATCTATTCTAGCTATTCTATTCTGTAGGATTCCCGTTAACCCATTGTGTCAAGCATGAATCCGGCTTTAAGTTCTCACTGAGAACAAACTAGATCATCCAAAGAAACTTTTTTAATTCCTGCTCTGAATGGCCAAACTTGAGAAGCCGGCCTTCTTTGAGAGGGGCGAGACTTGGTGAATCTTACAAATGATGAAAAGTGCTTGCATTTATTTGGACTTAACCTCAAATTAAAACACAGCTTTCTCACCTCGACGCACCGGGTCGTCAACTTTAAGTAAAGACTGATTGATTCAGGCAGTCCTAAAAATAAAAGTGTGAGGAGTGAGTTCTAGACACTAAAGTATCTGATAAGAATCTAATTTGAAGCGTATTGAGGCCCTCAGCGTTTTCTCATCACCAGGTCATCTATTGGCCCACCCAAAGGTCCCTTTTGTGCGCCTCCACATCTGAGGGACTGTGTTGGGATTAGGCAAATTAGACTAATGATGGATTGCTAAGCGACAACTTTGTTTGAGACACAATGAGATGTTCTTTGTAATTTTCTGCTCTGCGTCTGATGTTTTACTGGATGACAGACAAGTCGAAGTATGAAGAGAGTTTAAAATTATAAAAAGGCAAGGGACTGCCTGCTATGTTTTTCTCTGCATCTATTTTGCTTTAACAGAAAACTGCATTGGAAAAACAAATAAAAACAAACTATTTTGCCAACTTGTTTGCTTTTATCCTTGATTTCTTTTTTGGCTTAGTCTGGTAATCAGGTATAAAAGGTTGTTCAAATGTTAATTTGTTTACAGGGAATTCCCATCCAGTCTTAATATTGATACTAACTTTAGTGCTTCTACTCTTGCAGCCTTGTGTTTGACAAAGTCGAGCGCTACAAACTCCACCCCAGTAGTTCCTGAATCCACAACTACAACGTGACCTCCCTTTACCTGCTCTGACTGACGCGTTGCCCACCTCCTGACTCTTACCTGCTGCACCCCTCTGAATATGACGACTAAAAGCTTAAAGTCAGTTTTGCTACACCTGCTCTGTCTCCACACTCTGCTGTTGGATCTGTATTCAGTTGTTCCGACTCTCTTCTTACAGCGGAGCTCCTCTCCACTCGCCTCTGTTTCGCTTGTCGATCTTGCATTTTCAGCAGTTATGGAATGAAATATTGATAGATTTCCTTCCGGGAGACACTTCCCTATTGATGTAACGGTACTCCGAGGACACAAAGTATGAAACATAAAAAACACACAGGGACATCAAAACTGAAGAAAGAGGTAAAGGCTGCGTGTGGATGTAAGTCTTGAGAAGCGGTCACATGTAGTGTGTGTGTGTGTGTGTGTGTGTGTGAGTGTGTGTGTGTGTGTGTGTGTGTGTGTCTTTGATCAAACTGGTCTATTTGACAGAAAAGCTCTGGAGAGACAGATGTTCTGACAAAGCAAGAGAAAGGGAGGGCAGAGGAACAGAGTTTTGATTCAACATCGTAGCATTTGCATGCAACATTTATGCCGTAGTGGAGAATACTAAAACATAAATTAGGAGAAGAAAGAAAAAGAAGAAGAAAAACAGGCATTCACGTCAAAGTGACTCTTTCTGGTCTGCCTTCTTCCCATCTTTTCGTTTCCTTCCTCCTCACTCGCTTTTTCTCCCGTTTTCCCCCTTTCATTACGCTTTGGCTTCTTCCCTCCCTATAACCCTCTCTCTGCTATCCATCTCTCAGCCTCTGTTTCACTCCGACTCCCCCTCTTTTCTCCCCGCTCGTAACACGCGCACACACACACACACGCACACGCACGCACGCACGCACACACACACACACACACACACACACACACACGCATACCAAACCATGCTGACACTTAAACTAAGTGCACTCACACACACACTGTTCCCTTACTCCCTCCTCTTACCACCCACACAGAAAGGAGGACACATACAGGCCACAAAACACACACACACACACACACACGATCCCCCCCACACACAGAGTACTTTCAGCACTTTCTTCTTTACCATACTCAGCAAGATCAGATGTCAACTCAACTGACACCACACACACAGAGGCTGTATTTTTCTTTTCACCACGCTCTGTTTCCTCCTCCCTCTTATAGAATATATGCATTTTTAAAAACCCTCCCACACACACAGACACACTCACACAGAGTGAGACACGCTTCATGATTGGTTAACCTCTCCACACAACAGTCATGAGATGGAAAAAGATGAAGAAACACAGATATTTAGGGCAGTCAAGGAGAGATATAGCGAGGAAGAAGGGAGTGAGTGTGAAGAGGAGGGTTGTAGAGATTTAAAAGGGAAAAGTTAGAAAGAGAAGAGGAAGGAGAACATGAACAGACAAATTCAGCATTCAACGATACCGACATGATAGCCTAACCTTTAGCTACACATGTAAGCAAAGAGTGCCTATTAGAGCATGCATGCAAGACACAAATGGCTCTGTGGAGAGAATGAAACATGAATAAATTATTTTCGAGCACTGACAAACCCACCAAGAGCCAAGACGCTCTCAAACAAATGCGCTCAATGTGTTTTCACATGCTGGCAGCAGACACAGCATATACAGACATGCATGTACAATTTAATGACATGCATATTTTCATGCAGGCAGCATGCAATGACAGGGACGCACACACAGAAACGCATGCGTATCCTGTGCTTACTGACACAAGAGATGATTCGACATTACACACACACATACACGCGTGTCACGTTCACATACACAATATATTGAACTGCTCAGCACAGGCAGTGTATAATACAGTAAGCCTCATATTGACCTCCCGGTTCAGACTTTGACCCTCCGTGGTTGCCGTAGTTGTCAAGCATACTTTCCCTGTGAAGTAAAGGATTAGTAAACCATTTAACCTCCATTTAAAGTGTTTTGGAAAATCTGGCTAAACTGTTGGATTGTTTATAACCTGTCTGTTCATTTGACTGCCTGCACGGTCTTGCTCTGTTACTAGATCAGCATTTACTTTGGTGTGCTGAAGCAGTAGCAGCTTAAGTACCTTGCTCAAGGGCACAGTCACAGTAGCTGGTGAAGGAATGGAGAGTGGTTTTCATTCATTCGTTTGGTAGACTTCCGGTGAAAACCGCCTCCCTGAAGGCAACCACTGCCCCTGATATATTTAAGTGCAGGCTGCCTTCAGCGACACACACACACACACACGCGCACACACACACACACACACACACACACACACACATGCACACACACAGGGCAGCACGGACAAACACCATGGGTACGAGCCAGATTTGGCTCCGTCCTCATGTCTGCCATACGGTTGATTCCTCCCCACTGTGCACACCCTGCAGGCCAGACACACAGCTCTGTGTGTGTGTATGTATGTGTGTGTGTGTGGGGGGGGGGGGGGGGGGCTATAGAATGTAATGGACATGAATATGTTATAAACTAGATTTTTGTTATACACTTTGGGTGCAACAAATTGATTTTCTTTCTTAGCATGTAATTTGATGTGTTTTCTATGGTTTGATCTTGGGAAATGTCTCAGAAAGTGAATTGCAGCAGAAAATCAGCCTTCAAAAACAGTTTCAGACGGAGATTCCTTTTTAATAAGCATGAGAGATTTTAACAAGACTCAATAGCGTTGACAGATGACAAGAAAATGGGTTGTAATGACAATAATGTTCACATTCTTTTATTTTATTTTGAGAAACGCATCTTACTGCATTTTGGATTTCCAGCCACATTCAGATAAAGGTTGCTCTCAAAAATAAGGGACAAGAGAGACGTCTGATCAGACGCTGTCATTTGTTGTGTAGCAGAAAGCTGAAGAAACCAGCTGCCTCAGAGACCACTCATTTTGATGCAAGTGTAGCCAATCACACGGCACAGGTGTTGTTATTAACCTGTATTTATGTTGGCAGTGTAAAATAGTGATTTGATCGATGGACGCAGGACTTTTCTGTTCGCCTAGCTGAACTGACAATTAGATATGTCAACATAACTACAGTGGTTGTTACTATAGTTTTAAACTATTTTGAAGCACAATACAGATGGAAAACAATGATGGAACAGTTGTGCTGTTTCAGTGTATGGACAACTTTTCAGAAACCACTTGAAATAAAGAGCATGAATGCACATTGTTTTCACATGTAAACAGCTGGATTCACCTGCCTCAATGTGGACATGAAATTACATACATGTATACATATAAATGTATATTTATACTATATATATATATATATATATATATATATATATATATATATATATATATATATATATATATATGCAGATCCCAGTGTAGAAAAAGACATAGACAGAGAAAGCAAAATCAAGATGCTAAGATACATAAATTCAGAAATAAAAAAGAAAGGAGGAAGACAGAAAGAGAGTGAGGGTGGATAGACAGCAGTCTCTGTGAACCTGCAGAGACAAGCTCAGTCAGGCTGCTTTGGTGAGAGAGAGGGAGGGAGAGCAAGGCTGTTTTGACAGCTCGGAGCCATCACAGCAGCAGAAGGCAGGCTGTGTGTGTGTGTGTGTGTGTGTGTGTGTGTGGGTGCAGGTGTTTGTGTGTCTGTGCACGTACTGTATTTGTGTGTGTATGTGTGTGCGTGTGTCTGCATGCACACAAAAGAGTAAGGGAAGAGACAGACATTGACGTTTCTCCTGATTCTGAGACAAAGAGGGTTAAAGCAAGTCTAGCACAGAGCCTGGATCTGTGTGTGGCGTATAGAAATGTGGTGTATACATATTGACATGTGTAAGGACGCCACCAGGTACCACCAGGTACCACCATGCATCATTCTGGTCACGACAAGTAACACCTCCTCATTAGAGGGCTGTGTGCGCAGCTTGTTTCAAAGGCATTTCCCCACATTACGTCCTCTCCCTCTCGTCATGGTAAAGACTGGACAAGCGGTCCGTACTCTTCATCAGCCTCACAGCTCCAGGCAGTCGCACTCGGGGGCTGCTCGGAACCAACACCGTCATCGCCGGCTGCCGCTGAGCAGCTCAGGGGCAGTTGGAGGTGAGGTGTCTTGCTCAAGGGCACCTTGACTTGAATGTATGTTTTTTTCATGTGAAGGAGGGGAGACTCATTCACATCAGCTGTCTTTTAACCAAACCGGTCTGGGGATTTGCACCATTAACCCTCCAGTCACAAGCCCACATGCTTCTTTTGGCTGCTGCCTTTGGGCTACTGTTGCTGCAGCTGTCTCTGACCGACAGCTAATGTTTTGTGACTCAAAAGTTTTGGAAACAGCGGCTTTAGAACATCACTTGACACAATAGCTCTTTTTGGAAATCTTGGGGGCTGCAAACACACGGTAGTTAGCAAGCGGTTGCCTATTTACACTTCCAGCATTCATTTGACATTGAAGTTTATGGTCACCTGGATGTAAATCCAATGTTCACTCTCTTTTTAGCTCTGTTTCTGGTCTCTACGAACTCCTGAGGGAAATACCAGAGGAACAAATCTGCCATTTTGTGTGGCTGCCTGTTGTGGTAGAAATCGAGAGTGGTGAGAGTCAATCAAAAAAGTGAAGTTGCGATCCCCAAGGAGCTAGTGCCGCAATAAAAGCTTAATAGTAGTAATGATAGTTGACGGGCCTTTGCAGGTTTGTCACAAGAGAAACCGTTTCACATCCAAGTAGTTACGTGATCCATATAAAGATTTAGATTCCAGCCGCTTTCAATTGAAGTTTTAGCTTTATTCAAGCTAAACTGATCTCTGTAACATCAAAAGATACACTGCTATAAAGGAAAATCAAACAATTTCCTTAATTTCTAGAGAAACGGGCGAGATCTATCCATCATGTTTGTTTACTGAGTTTTCTCCAGACATTCTGGCTCACAGATTCTCCATGTGTCTCCCGTCTGTATGCACACGAGCAAACCGCATTGACAAGAGTGTGTGTCAGAGAGAAGATGGTTGTCATTTTAAGAGGCAAAATGATGGGAGGGTTGCAGGCGTGGGTGTATGTTCATGCTTGCATGTGTGTTAACAATGTACCCCTGTGTCCCCTGTGTCAAAGCCTGGCTAAATCAAGTCAACCATGCTGCGTGTGTGTAGACGAGTGTGTGTGTGTGTGTGTGTGTGTGTGTGTGTGTGTGTGTGTGTGTGTGTGTGTGTGTGTGTGTGTGCCAGTCCAGATCAATAAGAACTAATCAATAGGAGAAGACAGCCAGAAGGACCTTGGGGACGGCAGATACACACCCGGTGTACACACACACACACACACACACACACACCGACACACACAGGCCCTCTTTGTATTCCATCCTGACTTTCTCTCTTTATCTTCTCTCACTCCACCTCCCGTGTCTCTTTTCACCGCGCTTCTCTTTTTCCCTCTGTTCGTCTTTTTTAAGTCTCTTCCTCACACAAACACTCAATTATCTCACTCTTTTCTCTTTCACGATCAGAAATGTCGCTGCCTTCTTTTATGTTGTTCTTTCTCCTTCCTTCCTTTGCTTTTCCTCTCCGTAAGTCGATTTAGTTTTTAATTATGGCGGCTGGTCGCGTGTGGGGGTGCGTTTACACTCCTCAGGTCAGGTCCGAGTTCACGACCAAGATTCAATATTAGACACACACTGTTCAAGTAGCAAACAAACCTGGTACTGCAGGGTTTTTTCCTCTCCTTTCTTTTCTTTAATAGTCCGATCACATCTGTTGAAGCAGCAGTGGAAAGATGAGGTCCGTGCTGCTCCACAGTGAGGAAAGTTCAGCTGCAGTGCAGTTTTTAGTACATGTGCTGCTTGTATTGCATTTTGCATGCTCCAAATGTTTTTCAGAAATTAAAACACATAGAAGCAAAGTATGGCTGTAATAATAATTTTATTTTCAAAACCATCTGTCTGAGTTTACATGGATTAAATTCCACTTTTTTTAAATGTCCAGTAGAAAATGTATTGTCTTTTTAAGGATTCTTTTTTTTTCTCCAGATTCACAAATAATTTAGATTCAGAACATTAAGAAGAGCGTGAGACAGATTGACCATCTGATCTACACTCCTGTCTCCTTTTAGCGCTGGTTTACAGCAACCGCTCAGAGTGTGCTCACGTTTAAAGGGGGGGGGGGGGGGGGGGGGGGGGGGGGGTTAGCTTAGATTTTTTACATTTTGGCAATCAATTTAGAGTTACTTTATTTTGTACTTTATTTTTGGGGATCTGAAAGTGAGTGCACATGACAAAAAACTCAAATTGGTTGTGAACCATTACCAAACAAATAAAGGTTTTGGAATTTGCTCAATTTAGGATTATCAACTGGATTATTCAAACTAAATAAATTCAGATGATTTTCAAAGTGAGAAATTTCATTAAAAAAATATTTCAATGCTATGCATTATTTGAATTACAACATAAGGTATTCAGTAGTGATTACATTTCACAATCAGTTTCTTCTAAGATTCAAAACCTTACAGATCTTCGTTGCGTCCATACATGCCCCTCTTTTGTGAAACTTGAGAAATCCAGCAGTAGACTTCTTACAGATATTTACACCTATAGGACAATCAAAAGAATGGACCTTATTTTAATATAGCTTTTGCCAAATCCTGAAACGGCAGCCTGGTTATCAGTAGGCACACCACAGCTCTGGTGGACGCTCTGGGTCTGAGGCACTTTCAGTTCAATTCACTCGACATGCAAATTGAAACTGTAATTCATTTACTGACAGATAAGGGGGCTACTCTGTCTCAATAATGCCTTTATAGATTGAATATTAAATAACCTTTTGATGGGGATTTTCTTTTGGTTTGAAAGTCCACTTCCTGGGCTAATTGGATTGAACGAAAAGTGACCCAACTCTCGGCTCAATCAAATTCGGTGCTGGTGCAGACAAGTTTCTTTTATTTATCAGTATACAGTATAATATACTGATATCAGTTTATTGATAGATTTGGTCTCACTTAAAGCATGTGAAACAATGCAGTTTTGCTGCTTTTTATTTTCTGTGGCATATAATTACTCCAATCTATGTGGCCTCTGAGTGGGCTGTTTCCATGACAGCAGTTTGAGTCATAGCCCTGCATAGACTACGAACTATGATAAAAGACCTCTCAAGACATCTCAAGAAGCACACACACTTTTAGTTATTTGGGAGAACCCTGATCATGCTGTTAAGTTGATACTGGTTTCAGAACGTAGAAGCTTGCATGCCGGACTAACTAGTTAGCAATTAACTGTCTCTCCTACAGGGTTCGGCTTGTGGTGAAGGCGAATGAACAGAATGTTAAAACTCACAGAGAGTAACCAACTTGGACGGAGCAACGTTAGCTTGTATCCCCTGATCCAGTCTTTCTGCTAAGCTAACTGTCTCCTGGCTACAACATTCTATTTAGTGTAGACTGCAGACATGAGAGAGGTTGTGTAGCTCTGGTCAAGAACAAATCAAACAAAAACCGGCTAAAATGTCAAACTATTTCTTTAATTGCTGTGTTTGGAATGATGCTATATCATCATCAAGCTATTAATTCCTGTCAATGTGGGGTTTGGTTTTTGGGTGAAGCTAGTCCAACGCTGAGGGTTTCGATAGGAATCCAGCCTCAGCCTCCAGCTCATGTTCCTCCTACCTGCTGTTTTTCTTTCCCTCTGCGCTGTTGCCCTCCAAACACTCCAGACATCCACCCAAAACAGGCCCTCCTTGTTAACGTCGTGAAATCTCTCTGTTCCAACACACGCCGTTTCCTGTCAAACATGTTGCTGCAGTTTTCTGTCTCCCCTTCTGCCCATTTCCCCTGCGTGACACATTTTAAACAGAGTAAAAGAGAAAGGAAAAAGTTTCTCTTTATTGATGCTTGAATGACAAGCTGAGCTGACAGGAAGGGAGCGGGCCAGCAGAGATGCACAGACACCACTGAGTGTCTACATGCATGCATTATGCACAGACAGGAAGACAAGCACAGACAAATGCACCACACCTCCCACGCTACCAAAACACTGTCTCACCTGACAAATTAGAATGGGTGCGAGCCTGTCGGATTGTTTTTGACATTGCAGGTATCTGTCACATTCTTGACAGGGCTTCACGTGGTTTCGTATCGAGACAAAGAAACCCCAAAAGAACCCACATGGCATCCCCTCCTCTGTCTCTCTCCCTGTCCGTCCTCTCCTGTCTTTCTCCGCTGGGTACTGTTGAATGAAGCAGGAATATGGAGCAGAAGTCAACATCACATGCTGCATAATTCTCAGTTTACCATTGTAATTGCTGAGGCTTTTATAAAAGATTCAGCGACGACGTCCATGGTTTGATTGTCAATGAAGCAGGGTCTTATGGTGTCAAATGAAATATTTAGTCTGCTGTATTCTCATCCAATCTGTTGGATCCAACATCATTCAAGCAAAGCTGCACAGAATGGCTAATGCTAAGTGTATAAATTGTAACAACAATGATGATTTGAGCAACATGGCTCATACTCATGGCATAAGTATTGAAGAAAAGGTCTCAGGATCTCTATCATGCTATTACAGAAAAGAATCCATGGGACTAATATAGCTGTGATGCTGGCATGCGACATAGAGGATGGATTAATATCTGCGTCTGTTGCCTAATGAGAAAAAGGCCTACAGCGGTAAATGACCTGATAGAATAATAAGCAGTTGAACACCCAGAGGAGCTAATGAATGAAGGGTTCTCCAGTATAGAGGCTGGAAAATACACCAACGTAGTGTTGAAACCATTCTATTTTAATTAGTGATTAATCATCATTCAACATTTACAGCTTCTCAAATGTCAGAATGTGCAGGTTATTTTCTGTTTTTATATATTTGTACAAATTAATATCTTTGGATTTTGACTGTTCATCCCACAAAAAACAATCGTAGACGTCATTTTGGGCTCATGTAACATGTGATGGTGTTTTTAGCCAAGCTGTTATAATGATGGCTTTTCATAGCTTCACCATCAGGTCAACATTTTAATTTACCCAATACCTTTGTTTATGACCACATTCCTGCAAGACCAAGGACATTTCCATCAGCCTCAGCTGTACTCTGCTCAAAGTGGTAATGAACAAATGGTTAATCGGATGCTCACATTAAAGGAAAGAATTGTTCTTGTAGAGAAATAACTAATTGTGATGCACCTACTTCTTCTTCAGAGAAAAAAATCATAAATAATGAATCACTTAGGGGTTGGATGATGTAATTGTTCCTCTTTTGCTGCATAGTTCGACTTTCTGAAATGGTGAGAATTATTTCTGACCATCACCTAAATTCTTACCTTTGTAGAAAAGCAGCTCATTACTTTCTGAGGAATGTGCAGCAGAGGTGTGTGCATGCCTGGTGTCCAACTGAAAATAATTAGCTGGTCTGTTGAGCAGCGACGTCTGACAGAGGTAGAAGCAGGACTTTTGCATTAACTTTTAATATGTGTGTGTGTGTTGTGTTGGATTTTAGGCAGATTTCTGTATTTTGGAAGAGTTTCTGTGTGTGTGTGTGTGTGTGTGTGTGTGTGTGTGCCCAGGCGGTATTTTAACATGGCTAGCCGACTTTTAGCAGCCCACAGTTAAACAGTGACTCACAGATTCCTCTCTCTGTCTCTCTCTCCCTCTCTTTCTCTCAAACCTCATCTGTTTCTTCCTCGATTCTTTTTCCTTTCTCTTCTTTTTTTCACCACTTTCACTGGTTTTCTTTGCCTGACCGCCCCCTCTCTTTTTTTCTCTCCAGGTTGGGTGCTGACCATAGCAGACTTCAGGAGAGAGGTGATTTTTCCTCTCCTCCTCCCCCTTCTTACTCCGACTGTTCCAGCTGTAAACCTAGTAAGTTACAAAATCATCATACCATAATGGTGCTTTATCGTTTTAATTGAAAATGTTGGTGTTTGTATGTAGTTTCATATCCCAATGGGACATAGAATCTAAAAAGATTAAAAAAAGTATAGTTTTGTCCCATTACATTACTTCAGTTTAACTTGAACTATCCCTTCTGTCTAGCTTTGATTGGTTAAGAGGCAGAGAAGGAATAGTAATAGGGATTTAAATCCCTCTGCTATACATGATCAGGAAATACTGTCCACACACATGTACAATCACTTTTACACAGAACGTTGTTTAAACATTAGAGACGCCCAAATCAAAAGCATCGCAAATGCTCTTGACTGGAGCAGCTGATTATTAAAAAAAAAAAAGCTTCCTGACACACACACACATACACACACACACAGCTCATGGGCCCTAGGGACTTCAAAGAGCCGTCTACTGTAGGCCTACCTCAGCGACACCTCAACACCAGGTGCCGCAGAGAGGAGGAAGGAGGGGTGATGGAGGGTAGAAGGAGAAAGAAGAGAAAGGGAGTAGGAGGGAGACCACAGGCATTAGAGGAGGGTGAAATAAATATCGTCAGAGTCGAGTATACTGAATCAGAGAAAAAGACAGAACGGAAAGAGTGAGAAGTAAGGAGGTGGAGATCGACATTAGAAATAGATAAGTTCAGAAGAAAGAGAGAAAGAGACGGAGGCCAACAAACAGACAGGCAGAGGTCTAAAACAGGCCAGACAAAACGACGCAGCCGACAAGGAGTCGCAGCCAAAGACAGAGAGATAATGGGGGTGGAGGGCAGTAACACTCTGCTGCTAATACCTCTACTGCTTTGTTGTGAAGACCCCCGGCCCCCCTTTTAATGGTGAACAATTCCTTTAATGATAGCAGTAAAACATACTCAAACACACACACATACACCCACACACACACACACACACTGCTGTTCCTCCCGGCCTAACAGGAAATGTGGTTCAGAGCACAACGTGACAAGTCACAGTTCAACTTTTACGACTTACGGAACCGATGCGCCCTCACTCACAGAGCAAAGTTCAAACGCAAAAGCAGCATTTATAGCATGAAATGGTTTTGTTTCACGTGTTAGTGTCCTATATGGGGCAGAAAGGTGGGCCTTTGTCAAATTTGGGTGCCGTAAGCTTTTGAATTAACTTGTTTGTGAGCTGTCGATCACGCAGACAGGCAGGATACGTGGGTTTGAAGAGGGAATCGCACTGAGAGCGAGTTATATTCTTAACATAAAGCCATTTGGTGAGCACTTTGATCCCATGCAGCTGCCTCACAGGGCACAGAGTTGTGTATGGCTGCCACAGTGAAAACTTTGAGTTACACAGGAAACAAAGAAACCTCAAACATGGCAGTGTTAGTGCCTTGCTCAATCTGCTGGAAGATTCATGCACACAGCTCATCCTCAAGTTGTGGATTTCTCTCTGTGAGCCATGTGGACGAGTCATTCCAGAACGATTTGTAAAATGTGTTGGTCAGTACGTGGTCATTTACACATTTGATCATCTCCACAACAAGTGTAAGACTTGATCCCCCAAGCACCTCGTCAGGCCCAGTATGTCAGAAAGGAATAGTTTGACATTTTGGAAAACATGCTCATTCACTGTGATGCTGATCTCATGTATGTACGGTTACTATGAATGTAAAGCCATACCTGGTTGGCTTAGCTTAGCATAAAGAATAGAAACAGCGAAGCTTATCGTCACCTGGTTCCAACTTCACATTCAATGGACAGATATGTGGAAGTGGTATTAATCTTCTCTTCTAACTCTCGTCAAGAAAGTGAACAAGCCAATTTCCTCAAATTGTTGGATTCAAAGCTATTGAAATGTTGTGCTTGAATCTGAAAACCGCAAACTACATCCAGATGGAATAATCAAAAACTGAATTTCATCGGTGGATTCAGTGGATTTACTGGGTGTGAATGTGTGTAACTGTCACAAAAGGAAAGCAGAACTGTGTTAAAGAGGAGGAAGTGTGGAAGTGTAAAATTACAAAACGCAAAACTCCAAAGCGTAATTCACGCTCAGCTCTCTGTATTCCAAATGCAAATGGAGACTGCAACCTACACAATAAGGGACGGGCAACTGTTTCATCAAAAGAAGAGTTTCAGTATTTTAGAATTGGTGCTTCACAGGTGGGCCGCACCAGCTCCAAGGACTCACACACGAACAATAAGGGAGCACAGTGAGGCAAGGTGACCTCACCTAGAAACATGACAACCCTCCACGCTGCTGATGTGTCCTTGGGCAAGACACCACATCCCCAGTAGCTCCAGCAGTGGGGTTCTGGAGCCGAGCATGACCTCTGACCTCCCTGTGGAGGGTGGCAGACAAAAAGAGATTTCCCTATGGGGATTAATAAAGTATCACATTATCATTTGAATGCAGCCGATTGTATCTTCGTCAGTCTACATTTCAGACCTTTCTGTCCAAGCGCGTCATGTGACCTCGTCACGGTAAGTCTCCTGTATCTGTTGGGAAAGCTCTGTAGACCCAAATGTCGAATGATGAAAACACAATCGACTACGTTGTTCCCCTCCCACCGCTCTATTCATTTATCTTCTAGTTATCTTCTATTTCTCTTCGTTGCCTTTATGCAGCACTTCAGGATTCAACCCAAACAACTGGCATCCAGATGAACAATGTGTGTCGGTAGTCGTTATAAGACACTCAGTGTATAACAATAGCACTGTATTGGCAACATACATCATTATTCATAGCTCAACTCTTAGGTGTACAAATGATTATTTCTATTGCTCCAAACTGGGCTAGAGCAGCACAAAATGTCACAGCCAAATCTTTCACATCTCAGTGTGCACTCATTGCAGTGTTATTGCACAAGACCAAAGGCCAGCTAAAGCAAGTTAAGAAACAGCAAACACTGACATTCTCTCTCGCTCGCTCTCTCTCTCTCTCTCTCTCTCTCTCTCTGTGTGTGTCCTCCTTCTTTCTGTCTCCCTCTGTCCCTGTGGTCAACAATCCCTCTACTGGCCTTTGTCCCCAAATCCCCATGGACAGAGTCAGGGGAGGGAGACTGCTTAAATGCTTTGAATGATGGTGTGGAATGCTAAAAAGTGTGTGTGTGTGTGTGTGTGTGTGTGTGTGTGTGTGTGTGTGTGTGTGTGTGTGTGTGTGTGTGTGTGTGTGCGTGTGTGTGTGTGTGTGGTTGTAGGGGGTGGATGTGGGGAGGGGGGGGTCTCCTGCCTGGTCTAGGATCTGGTATGCGTGACTGAACAAGAGGAGGAGAAAGAGGAAAAGAAAAAAAAATCCCCCACCAGAACCTGCCTTCCTAACTTCTAAAGACAGACAATGGATACTGACTGGTCTGGCAACCCTCTGTGTGTGTGTGTGTGTGTGTGTGCGTGCGTGCGTGTGCGTGTGTGTGTGCGCGTGTGTGTGCGCGTGCGTGTGTGCGTGCGTGGGTCACTTCACACACAGGCCACGTCCTGATAGAAAGCAGAATGGGGGAAATCTGCTCTAACCAACTTTAGATCTCATTACTCCACACATGCAGCAGCACACAAGCAGCTCTGCTACATGTGAAATAAAACACTGCAAAAATAACCAAAACTAATGCCCCAAACCTTCCATGCAAACCATGAAATCCACCAAATAGGACCGACTTTGGGCTTTGACACTTTTGAGGCATGAATGTAAAACTCGAGTACTACCAGTTGAGCTGAAACTCCTGTATGTTCCGCATTTGAGGGTAAAAAACAGACGTTGATGATTAAAAAAGTCAGCAGGGTAGAACAGCTTCCTATAATAAACGCCCTGGTGATAATTAATTACACAGGCACTGCAGCCAAATCAAGACGGCAAGCATCCATTTTGAATCTCCTCGTAAATAATAAAACACAACAGATTTTTCCCTTTTTTTCATCTCTTTTGAGAGGCAAGGCTGGACTGTTCAGGGACAATACTCAGAAATGTGTGGGTGGCTATTAAGACCAATACATTAAAATAA
Source organism: Cyclopterus lumpus (assembly GCF_009769545.1). Taxonomy (NCBI): domain Eukaryota; kingdom Metazoa; phylum Chordata; class Actinopteri; order Perciformes; family Cyclopteridae; genus Cyclopterus; species Cyclopterus lumpus. The sequence goes on from NC_046988.1 coordinate 8,505,250, forward strand.
AAGCCCTTATTGTTATTACATACGCCTGATTATGGACAACATGATTGTAGAACAAGACCATAGCAGCACTGATTGTCTTGTGGGAATGAACAATGTAAAATTACCATGTGGAAACTAGACTGTTAGAGAAAAGAAAACAGACAGCATGACAACATTGAAGTGCTACAGCTACACAAAAGTAGTCCACACCGCTCGTTTCATTCATTATATAAATATCTTTAATTGTTTTAACCGTAAGAATATAAAACAATTTAATTTGGGGATTCTGCATTTTTTTCTTCTTTACAAACACATAATATACAGTACATCTTTTTTATTTTTCAAACACACAGCTTTTTCAGCAGGACGCACATCCGTATATTAATTTTTCTAGCAGGTCATTGCATTACATTAAAACGCTCACACACAGGCCTCCGTGTGTGCATGTGTGTGTGTTAATGTGTGTGTGAAAGAAAGAGAGAGATGGGGAGGTAAAGAGACGCAGTCCGCTTGTAACCCGACACGGAGAGAGAGAAAGAAAAATAAATCGATTGCTCCTTATTCTAAGCATGGCTCAAAATGGATTGGGAGTATTTTTATTCAGGGAGAGATGGAGAAAAAGGAGGGAAAAAAGATATTCTTACCCTCCTCTCTCTCTCTCTCACCGGTGAGAGCAACATGAATATGAATGCGACCTGTGTTGCCATTAACGTGGGAAAATAAAGCCATGAGACGAACCCTGATTTGTTTCGATCAATAAAGGGTATAAGATATAGAAATCACTTCAATTTGAAGTACGGCACTCTGAACAACATCCACTGACATTTATTTCCACCAGCATCCCTCAGAAAAAATACTGAATGTTCCCATGACATACTTACATGGATGTATATCGTGTTTAATAACGGCCCGATCCTATTTGTATCTAGCATTGTAGCACTAATATTCCTTTATTATCTATTGTATTATTTATAGGATGACTATGGGTATTTATTCCAAAGGAAAAGCTGATAATCTTGCCTCCTTTTTATATTGGCCAAAGCTTGAACACAACACCTCTCTAACAGGCGTGAGAGTTGGACTTTATACCCTAAAAATGAGGAAAAGAAACAATAAAAAAGCTCTTGCACACAAGCGGATTTATCTTTTTGTTTTTTTGCTCTTTTTTTTTTGCATAAAGCGTCGTCGTTAAAATCTGAATAGATTTTACAGCTTGCTGTCCCTTTTCTCTCTCTGGGAAATTGTTGCTGTTTATGGGGGTAAATTAACAAAAGGTAGTTAGATTGTGTCCTGGTCTCCTTTCTCCAGCTCTGCTCATGGAGGGAGGGAGGGATGGGGGGAGGGGGCAGACACAGTCCCTTTAGGCACATTTTCTCCCAGTCTCTCGTTCTCGCTTTCCTTCTGTTTTTCCTTTAACAGTATAGACCCTTTGAAAACAACCACATACGAGGTAGCCAAATGTTTTAGGCGTGATGGCTGTAGCGGAGATTAGTTGTAAATGTCTCAAATCCAGACTCGCTGTTAAAAAAGAAAGTTCTCAAACCTCACTTTGCTTTGAAACTAAAAGATGGATGCAAGTTTCACTTCAATAATTTTCTGGAAGCAAGTGCCAGATAGCAGAATATTCAAATGACACTCTTTTTATATATATATATATATATATATATATATATATATATATATATATGTGAAACAAGCATTGCCAGTTATTCCAATTTGATGTCTGAGATATTAAAACTCAATACGAGATCGAAGCAATTGTTAACAGGGATTTTCATGAGCTCGTAGCAAAAGTAAGTTTTAATTGCTTCCTACCAGGCAGAATATTAAATCATATAAAACACTAATTGAAATCCTGCAAGGCCAACAGAGAGAAATAAAAACATTTGAACACAAAATATTGGTCACATGGGAGAAGCACACCTTAAACAACCTCACAGAAGGGAAAAGGGAGGTTTTCTCTCTCTCTCTATTTTAAATCAGAAAAAGAAGTTTACCCGCCCATCTAATACCCCTCCTCCTGCTCCTTGTGTCCCCCCTCTGTCCCCATCCAAAAACAGAAAGAACCAAAACATTTCCAATCACCTCACTTTCTCACTCTCTGTCATCTGCCAGAGTCCCAGGTTCAACACTTTAAGGCAGGGGAGCTGCGTGATCCTCTCCAGTCCCCTCTTGGTGATCTTGGTACATCCATACAGGTCGATGCCCGCCAGCTGTGTCAGGTGGTCGGCTATGAGTTCCAGCCCTTTGTCCGTGATGCGCACACACTGTCCAATGTTCAGGGTCCTCAGCTCGTGCATCTGCCTCACCATCCGGTTTATCCCATCGTCAGAGATGTGACACGAACACAGGGACAGGGACTTGAGCTGGTACAGCCCCTGGGCAATGTATGCCAGGGTCTGGTCCCCTATCTTATCGCAGAAGGAAACGTCAAGCCCGGAGAGCCTTAGGGTGCCCATGGCAAGGTGCATGGTCCCCGTGTCGCTGATGTTGTCGCAGGAGCGTAGGTTAAGACTCCACAGGGAGGCCATGTGGGAGAGGTGGATCATCCCTGCATCTGAGATGCCCCCGCAGAAGCTCAGGTTCAGTACCCGGAGTTTGGTCAGCCCCTTGGAAATGTGTTTGAGTGACAGGTCCGTCAGTTTCTGACAGTCTTGGAGAGTCAGGTACTCCAGGTTCAGACAGCCCTCCGCCGCGCTGCGGGTCATGCCCGCCAAGTGTCCAATCCCCACGTCCGAGATGTGCCTGCAGGACCTAAGATTGAGGCTCTTGAGTCTGTGGAGGCCCCAGGCTATCAACAAGAGCCCAGTGTTGGTGATGTTGCTGCAACCACCGAGCTCCAGCACCTCCAGGTTCTTCAGATACTGAGCTATCCTGCCGAGACTGGAGTCTGTGATCTGCTTGCACAGACTCAGGTTCAGCACCCTCAGTGATGGGATCTCCTGAACAAATGCATGACCCAGCCCGTTATCCGTGAGGTTGTAGCAGCCGGACAGATTGAGGGACTCGATGTTTGGCATTCCCTGGATCACATAGCTCAAGCTGCGACGCAAGGACAGGATCTGGACCCTCCGGATGCCCCTGGCCTGGAGGCTGGGGAACAGGGAGGGATTGGCCCGGCGGAGGTGCAGCTTGGCCTCCACCCCCCTCCACACTGACTTGTGGTAGGATGCGTCCCTCCAAGCGATACACACTTGGGCTACCCTGCCTTTGTCCCTCACATCCAGATAGCTGAAAATCATGGCCAAAATTTCCGGGAAGAGGCACGAAATGTGCGTCTCCATTGTTTTTTAAACCCCAGGCATATAAGAATTAATACTCCACACCTCCAAGGCTGAAAAAAAAAAACCACTCCCCTTCTCTTGCAATTATGCAAAAGTATCAACAGTACCAGTTATCCACAGAAGTCGAAAAAAAGAAATAGGAGTTTTGTTCCTCTTTTTCTCTCATTGAACTGTACAAAATCGATCCAACTCTCTCCAACCCCACACGTGATCCCGTCTCGTTGCGCAGTAGAATTCAAATGTGTTAAAAAAGGGAAAAACAAAAACAGCGTTTATTCCTGCCTCAACTTCTCACTCCGCCAAAAAGAGGAGGCGAGGGGAGCGAAAGGAAGAAGTAGGAGGAGAGGAGGAAAAGCGTCAATCCTTCCCCCTCTCGCTCCCTTCGCTCAGACGACGCTTCCTTGTATTATACCTACAAAAAGCCTTCCTCTCTCGGCCGAGCGGGGATCCAGACGGTCGTACATTTTAGAATAAGAAAGTAAAAAATAAAACCAACACTCTTAACGGCGCCTATTAGAAAACATTTCCATGATAGAAAAGCAGAAAAGATAGAGCCGGGTTGGCTTTGTAGGCAGAGTGAGAGAGAGAGAGGGGCGTCCTGGGCTCAAAGCCTTTGTCTGCTCTTTTCAAACCGACTTGGCAGGGACCCCAGCACCCTCGCTGTACAGGAGGGGTGGATACAAGGAATAGTATTAATCGTATGTGTTAAAACATGTTCAACAACAAATAGCGTTGCTGTAAGCGTCTTAGATACAGGGTAATACACGGAACGATGTGTGTTCATATTTAATAAGCGACGCGATACGACATTGATTCGTAATGTTATACAGACACCCCTCTCCCCTCCATGTCATGCAGTTGGTTTGTCCCGCCTCAGCTGGAACGGTGCGAACAGTTTCCCTTGGAAACCAACTTCTTACAATTCAGTTCACTTTGGGCTTTAACCCTTTAAGCGGACCACACAGGAAACACAGGGAAGCCAACTGGAGAAGCCCTCTTTACTCCGCTTACTTGGCATGAATATGGAGTATGTCGGTTGTTGTTGTGGAAATAGTAGTAGAGGGTCTCCAGAACGGTTACAGAGCAGAATAATGTGTTCTTTGTCTTTTGTAAACAGCATGTCTTTCACACTTGAAAAAAACTCCCCAAAAAATGTATTTACATTTCGATAAATAAAAAATTGAAAAAAATTTACTGTCTGGCTGAAAGCCTGCAATAAAACAAAACATCCCATTGGCTAATTATACTGATATATAATAATGTACATCAAATAAGTACAGATCTATCCAAACACACTTTATTGGTTTGGTAGGCTAGTGACTGTCAGTGTGTGCAAATGTGAGTAGTGAGTATGTGTATATATATATATATATATATATATATATATATATATATATATATATATATATATTTCTTATAAAGCACTAAAATAATCACTAAAAGCACTAAAATAATCACTTTGAAACAGCTGTCTCACATCTTGCTTGATACTTAAGTAATTTTACTATTTGCTGATGGTACTGAGATAGTGTATACGGTATATCAGATACATCAGATATTTATGGCAGATATTTTCAAAATTGCTTGTCAAAGCATTCCAATGATCAAATGCAACAGAAAAGGTTGTGAGAACATGTTTTACTCTCTACCAGGTTTTAACTTTCATCCCCTGCAGAGGGCCTCTCTCACCCCCAGAGTCGCTTTCTCAGCGTGTGAGTCTGTGCGTGCACATGCGTGTCTCAATGTTTATCTATATTGTGCTGTGTGCGTGTGCGTGTGCGTGTGCGTGTGCGTGTGCGCGCAAAGAGAACATATGTCTGTGCATATGTTTTTTTTGTGTGTAAACAGTATATTTTTTATATGGTTGCTGTGCTCCCTGCCTCTCACTTTTTGTAGGATTCTCTCTCTCCCCCTCTCTCTCTCTGTGTGTGTGTGTGTGTGTGTGTGTGTGCGTGTGTGTGCGTGCGTGCGTGCGTGCGTGCGTGCGTGTGTGCGTGCGTGCGTGCGTGCGTGCATGCGTGTGGGTGTGTGAGAGAAGAGATAATATGACAGGGGAGCCGTTTGCTGAAGCCAGTGAAGTGTGGCAGAGAGAGAGAGAGAGAGAGGGAGAGAGAGAGAGGGAGAGAGAGAGAGGGAGAGAGAGAGAGAGAGAGAGAGAGAGAGAGAGAGGCAACTGTGATCAGGTGAGGATAACAGAGAGGGAGAGGAGCTGCAGAAACGGGCCTTTTTACATGGAAAGAAGCAGCCGAGCACAACTGACAGCAACTCTCCTTTCATCCTCTCTGTTCTTCTCCTTACGAATATTTCTTTTCAAGTCTCTCTGAAAGGAATTGTCAGATATGTACGTGTAAATGTTTTTTGCTTGCTGTAATTTGGCTATTAAAGGATCCAATCCTAACATGTTTACAATTGAAGTATTCTTTTTGATCTAAAATATATCTCAAAGTGTATCTGAAGCCAGCAGTCTTGAGTAACACCAATTACATTTTTCAAAGTTAGTCTTTTTTGTGAAAAGATAATCTTATTTTTTTGTATCTCTTAAAAGACTGCAAAGACTATTTCCTCATCATCGCCTTCCTCATCTGAACTTCTCTTTCTGTCTTTTGATCCTCTCCTAAATATCAACTTTATTTCGCTTCTTTCTCCCTGCATGTCTCTTTCTTTCTCAAACTGATGGATGGGTCACGCTAGTTTCTCCCTCCCTCACAAACACAAATTATCGCCATCAATAAGGCCCACAACGAGTCACAATGAGGTCACAATACATTTTCGTAGCAATCGGTATTAATAACAATAATTGGTCAAAAAGATATATTCCAGATGTACAATCCCAGAGACAAGGTCATACTTGCAGAACACAAGTAGGTACTCTTATGTAATCATGTGAGTCATAAACACATGTGTTTTAGCTTTATGAAAAGAAATGTGTGTTATAGAACAATTCCTGTCGTTATCATGGTGTGGGTTATTATTTCTGCTCTAGTCTTTCATCGACCTATCTGCACGGCGCTGTGTCATCGCTTTGTATTTAGTTGAACCGCGATCCCCATCGTGAGCACAGCATCAGTGCAGAACAGTACCTCGGTGAAGAGGAGAATGCTGCATGTTTAGATTAAGGACAAAAAATGTTTGATTTAACTAATTTAGCATCTGCAATGTGTTATACAATTTAAAATATTTACTTGTTATTGAAGTCATTTATTAGAGGTGTTACAGGCTTTCACAAGTCTATAAAAGCTTATTTATAGACTCTTGACGTACCAGGATTTCTATTTCAGGTTGCCATGAAAGCAACTCCCCTTGGGGATAGCTATTGTTGTGAAAAATAAGACAATTCTTTGGTGTAAACATCGATTTTAATATTTTCAAACGTATCAAAACAACCTAAACTTGCAAGGATTCTCAAATCGACTAAAATTGTCTCGTGACTATTTTGGATGTCCCTCTCTGCGTTGACTTATTTCCTGTAACTTCATCAAGGGCAAAAACCAAGCAGTTAACGTGATTGTCCCCTGTGGCAGCCAACACCTATGTCCTTGGTGCTCGGGCGCAAAGTGTGTCGTGCATTTTCAAAATAGAGATCCTGCCATGAATACCAAGCGTTCTAATGATTGTGGTAACACTTTGAGTTACAAAGAGAGAAGGAGGTAAACACCAGCTTCCAGCTAAATGGGGCTAAATTATGACGATGGCAATTCAGCCAGTTCGCTGCACAAACTGTCTGCGATCAAACAGCGGCGCAGAGGAAAAGTAGCTTATTCATAAACCGTAATGTCATTTGTCTCATCCAAATGTTCTGTTTAACCTAACTGGACACAGATTCTTGTCTCTGTCAGCGGTTACCTTCAATAATGTATGTTTGTTGGATTAAAAATGTAAAATAATACCCAGCCAATGTGACTTTAAAAGTGGCATCCACGCTGTGTTGTGTTGGAGGATATTAGCACACTTTTGAGTGTCTGTACAATGTCTCTAGAGCAAGATGATCACAGACAAGAAAAGGGAAAGGAGAGAGAGAGAAAGAAATGTAGAAACAGTGAGGCGGATCTAAATGCCACAGGCTTTCTCTTCAGCAGCAGTAGCTGAGTCTCTCTCTGCATGACCTGCCTGTGTGTGTGTGTGTGTGTGTGTGTGTGTGTGTGTGTCTGTGTGTCATACCTCTCCTATAAATCCTGCTGGGCACGAGCTAGCATTCACACTGAGTGAGGGAGGAGAGAGAGAGAGAGGGATTGATGGGTGAGGGAAGGGAAGGGAGAGGAAAAGGTAAGAGGTAAAATAAGAAATGGGTCAGAGAAAAGGGAGGGAGAGTATTTTTAGAGAATGTATCAGAAGTGAGAGAGAGAAAGAAACAGAGGTGTGTGTGTGTGTGTCATCTGCCTAAATTGTTCGAGAACCTCTCCTAAGATTCTACTTGTCATGCGACCCATTGTGTGTGTGTGTGTGTGTGTGTGTCTCTTTTTGTGCATGTGTGTGTTTGTGTGACTTAATATGTCCGTATTTGATCATTCAGGAGAGGGCTCTAACTGCATAATTGCGGCAACGTGCTTCATCTGCACCCGCAGCGATTGCTGGTTGCCAAGGTTACGTGGGCGTGTGTCAACACGTCCTGAAAGCCGGCACCTTCCTGAATGGATATTACCATGACTCTGTAGATTCTCTCTCTCTCTCTCGCACGCACACATGCACACACACACAAACACACACACACACAAACACACACACAAACACACACACACACACACACACACAAACACACACACACACACACACACACACCAACATATGAAAGAGAAAGCAGACAGTAACAATGACCTGAGGTGCACTAAGCCTTTGTGTGTGTGTGTGTGTGTGTGTGTGTGTGTGTGTCTGTGTGTCTGTGTGTGTCTGTGTGAGTGTGTGTGTGTGTTTGTGTGTGTGTGCGTGCGTGCGTGCGAGCGTGCACATGTCTGCCAACTGTAGGCTACACTGTAAGTGATGAATCTTTTATGCTGTTATGGTGTTCCCTTGCTTCACAGGGGCTTCACCTGTACAGCACTGAAACATGGCATGTGTGTGTGCGTGGGTCTGTGTGTGTGTGTGTGTGTACCTAACTTCAAAGCTCCCCTGCTGTCGGACTTGTTTTGCCTCGTCGAGTGATTCCACTAAGGCCGATTCTATTAAAGTGAATAAGCAGAGTGAGAGAGATCTCGTTCAGAACTGGTTTGTAATTATTAATCAAAAGTTTCGACACAGTTCTGATGGAGTACACGGCGGTCTGGTCACCCCACAATTTACACAGCCAAACATTTCTCAAAGTCAATTCACTTCAAGAGAACCGGCATTCGAGGACGAGGCCAAACAAGCTTTTGCATTGAGTTCAACTTTGTCGATCTACGACACGGGAATTTATGCTGCTGACAAATTGAAAACAGTTTTGACAGAGCTGACCCCTGAAGGGAACAGAGAGCTGGAGGGTCCAAACTCGAACACGCTATCATATTACCATCAAACTTTATACACCCGTGCTCTGCTGCAGTGCATGCTGCTCCACAAAGAGACGCATGGTTCGCAGGCACTTGGCAGACATGAGCACAAATACGTCTCTTTAAAAAGGGTTGACTTGTTTTCTCTTTGGTGACTAAGCCAACTAACCTGTTGCCACTGAGCTGACCAGCTAAATTAGTTCACTTGTAATAGTAGGGACATTGTAACAATTTTTTTTAAAAAACATATTGATTTTTGGGCCAATTATACGTGTTGACAAAGTCTCCTTTTTCCAACCCCATATGACTTCTGAAATTATACCGGAAGGCAATGAGGCGTCAGTCAGCATGACAATAAACAGGATGTATTAGTTGGTGGGGAAAATAAACAAAAGAGAGAAGAGGCAGGTGAGAGGCACAAGAGAAAAAGACGAGTGGTTGGAAAGACGAACGTAGATGATGGAGGTTAACAAGAGGAGGAGAGCAGATGTGCACACGCGAAGATGTCACTGCCAGGAGATTATTCTTTCTCTCTCTGTCATCCCTCTTCATCTAAACCTCTACTTCGGTTCTGTGTGCTTCCGCTTCCCCACAGCGCCTCACAGGCTGTATGTGCGTGTGTGTGTGTGTGTTACCTCAACAATGCTTTTCTTTTCTGCCAGCTCTGCAGTCTGACATGGGAGATTTTTTCAGCCTTGTGCTCTCTCTCCCTCAGTAGTCAGCATTTTGGCATTTTCTCAATGCGCTCTGTCATCTGTTGGCATGAATAGGCTGCATAGTGTGTGTGCGTGTGTGTGTGTGTGTGTGCGTGTGTCTGTGTGTGTGTGTGTGTGTGTGTGTGTGTGTGTGTGTGTGTGTGCGTGCGTGCGTGCGTGCATGTGTGTTTATACGGTTGGTTTTTACTCTGTGTTTGTGCGGGGAACCGTGAAGGTGGTAAACAGCTCTTTTTCAATCTCAGAAATGGCGCTAGGCAGGTTTTTGGATGTGGACATACTCATAGGCTCCCATTACCATGAGTTGCAGGCAAGATCGCTAAATGAAGCTCAAGGCAAGTGTGAGACCAAGCCGAGGCAAGTTTGATGGAAAGAATGATAGTCTCCTCTCCCAAGAACAAAGCAAAATCCAAAGGTTTTAACGAGCATCTACTCAATAAGTTAAGACGGTGTCTTGTCACCCCTGTGATTTGAATATGAGGTACAGAAATGTACCAAGGACGTTGTCTCAGCTGAGTCAATTTAAAATCTAGACCTGTCTGACTTTGTAGGTCTCCCCTCATATAAAGCTTGAATGGTTAACTCATATATCTGAAATGAAGATGCATAATAATTGTGTGATTTTATGAGACAGAGTGGATAAGGTTGTTCTGTCCAACCCCAAAGCTATAAGGAGGAAATGAGTTTTACGGGGTTAATTTTTTCATCAACTAACTGACGTGGAGGCTGGAACACGATCCCCCAACTCGTTCTTGTCTTTATATTGTAGCTGTGATTTATAATCAGAGTCATATTGACTGTTGAAGCTCATCCAGATTTGTTGCCAATGTCAACCAGAGACGGTTTGTGCGAGAGCAGTGCACATGACCGAGGCATGTCTGAATCAAAAGACAACCGCATATTGAAAATACTGACTGAAATGCATAAACAGCAGCAAGTAAGTAATCAATGGAAACAAAGGCCAAAATCACTCACCAGTGTCAAAAATATTACTCACCAGCTGCAGACTCATATCAGACAAGAATGAAATATTCAAATACATTTAAGTCGACATTTAAGTGCTGTGCATTGTATTGATGTCACATTTGAAAAGGAGAGAATTTTTTTTTAAACAATTTTTTAGCAAAATCTGCAAAGTTCCAGAGAGCTCTGGAACGGCAGGGTGAAGTATCTCCATGCTTTTACACGTTTGTGTGTGTGCCAGTGTGACCTGACCCAGTGCAAGGCTTTCTGGGGATTTATAGACCAAACAAATGAATTCAGAGACAAGCAGTTAATCAGGCCAGACCAGCGCAGCCTCTTCCCCTGATGAGAGTTGCTGTGATTCACATTGTAAGTGTGAGTGTTCCTCTTTTAGTAGAAGTGTGTGTGTTCATTCCTTACTTCATCTCTTTTCCAGTTAAGTATGAGTGCAGTTTTACGATTTGTGGGTGTGTGTGTGTGTCTTAAGTTTTCAGGTGAAAAAAGGTTTTACATATGTGTGTGTGGGGGTGGGGGGGTGGGGGGGTGTCATTCAGCCAGTGTTTGTGAGTGTGCTTGTGTTTGAGGATGTGTGTGTGTGTTAATCTCTCCAGGGAAGGGATCAGGAGGCCAGTTTGACCAGCGGAGCTCCGGGGCACCAG
>NC_046988.1:8518809-8643809 GCF_009769545.1 Cyclopterus lumpus
GTAAACAGTGGGGCAATCTTTATGAAATAGTACTTTACTTTTTCATCTGTAAGCACATTTTTTTAATTCAGGACTATTTTCATATTTCAGTAGTATACTTTTAAAAATAAAAGCTCTGAATACTTCCTCCCTCACTTTTTAGGGGACGACAGAATCATTTCTTTATCGATGTTGCCGAGGACTGAACGCAGCTACCTTAAAGTGGATACATTTGCCCTGACTTCTCAACACACTGGGAAAAAAAATATGTTTTCTGTCTTTTTAACCAGAGGGTGATCAATTTTTAAGTGGCTGCCATTTCTAAAAATGAATATTTAGCAATTTGGCATGGGCATCTTCCAGGGGGATCAGCTCAGACCTCATCAGCCGACCGCAGCTGGTTTCCCTGCAGGAGAGAGCTGGCTGGTTCGCCTGCTGTAGTCTGGCACTGTTGGCAATAAAAAGTGAGGCTGCCGTTAATCCAGAGAGGAGCTGCCGACTTTCTCAGGCATTGCTCCCTGTTGCATGGCTATTGCACATATCCTCTGGGGACAAGTCCTCTCTCGCTCCGTCTACCTCTCTCTCTCTGTGTATCCATTACGTGGACACTCCCTCTCTCTTTCACCCTCTCTGTTCTCCCTCCTACCTCTTTCTGTCTTTATCTCACTTGGTCCAAGTTTCGTGTCCCCCCCCCCCCCCCCCCCCCCCCTACCTCCCTTCCCTCAGTGTACCCCCTTTCTTTGGCTGCTGTGAGTCCTGTAGCTGAACTGCTCCTCCTTGTGTTTCAACAAGCACATCACAGGTTACCAGTAAAACCAATCGCCAGCAGGGTGGCTGTTCCAGTCCAGTATTTCTGAATCTCTGAGTCATGTCCCAGAATAAGCTGTTGGCCTGTTTCACTCCAGTTCCCGAAAGGCCGAGACAATGAGACAGTTTTAATTAGCTGAGTTCTCGAGAGGAGAGACCTATTTATTTCAGTTTGGCTCTCAGATGTTTCAAACAAAGTGCAGATATTCTGGAAATGTTAAGTCATCAACAGTTTTCAAATCTGGTTTGTTGCCAGGTTTGTTTTCTCATACTTGTGTGATTCTTCTCAACGCCTATGATGTATAAGAAAGGCTATGTGGAAAGGTAACACTAGGGGGTGCTGTAGTGTCAGTAACAGACCGTCAGGAGTCACTGCTGTGTACCAGCCTTTCATTGTGCAGAATATGTCAGCTGCTACAGTCCAGGACATTGACCAGGGGGTCAAACACACTTTGGTTACACCACTGAGAAGACAGACGAGAACAAAAGACGAGTACAGAGAGACCCATTTCACGTATGTTGAGTGGAAATGAGAGCTGAGTGTTTTAGAAAACTATTCTTAACATCCAATGTTTAATATTCAAGACTTAATATTCATGCACATGATCTTCATTTTGGAACCTTGTTCAATTATACTTCTTGAATAATGTTTGAATACATTGATGGAGGCAGTACTCAGTACTTCAGTAAATTCTAAGTAAAAGTACTTTTTCTGCAGACAACTGACTGGCGTATTCTTTTATAATATTAAATAGCTGATGCATCAGTGCTTAAATAACATTTTACTGCTGTAGCCGGTTGAGGTGGAACTAGTTTTTAATACTTCTATTTGCACAGTGATGTAGTTTAGTCAAGTTGCAAACCTGAGAGCCTTTCATATAGCCTCAAATAAGGAGATTAATGGGGTGGTTAACAATGTGTTTGACCGTAAGAGGGCGCTGTTGTCAAAGCAACTTCCTCTGCATTTAATAGAGTGGTCTGCGGTGGATCGCCTTGTCTCGACGGAAACGGCTGCAGGACGAGACCAAAGCAGAAGTTCAGCCTCGGGGTTATTTGTTATTTACTCAGTGGTCGGTTGGACCAGTTTTAGCGTTGTTACATATTGTAATTACGTTTCTGTTTCCCGAAATGTTTCTCATTGTTTCTCTGTTTGTTCACCCGATAAACCTGACTTTGACCCGATACCCAGAATATCAATCAGACCAGATGTAGGAGGCAGCCAGTTAGATCACTTAGCAGAGCTGTGTGTGTGTGCGTGTGTGTGTGTGTGTGTGTGTGTGTGTGTGTGTGTGTGTGTGTGTGTGTGTGTGTGTGTGTGTGTGTGTGTGCGTGCGTGCGTGGGAGGAAGTTTAAATCCCCCGGGAGATGAAAGGTGTGCGGTCTCTGCCTGACATTGCTGCGGGTCTTTTATCATGCAGAAAGGCGAGTGACATCCGACTCGCTGCTGCTGCTCAGTCGCCACAAATTAGAAATCTAATAAAGCCCCAAATAACAGACTTTACTGGAATATTAATAAGACAACTAAAAAAAGTTAAGAAGTATATTGTTATAATAACACAGTGTATGCATGTGTATATATATATATATATATATAGTAAATATGTATCACTGTTTATCAAATTGAACAACAAAGTTAATACAAATTATTTAAAGGAGAAATATTCCTAAAACTAATCTAAAGTGATTACAACTTTTTGTGAATTTGGTGAATTCCTTGCGACCTTCGGCTTTCTTATTCATCAAATAACGGTTATACTAAGAGCAACAACTTCCATATTTATAGATCTTTTTTTTCTTTTCTTCGTGCTTTACTTTTTTACTTCAGTCGTCCAGGTTTTGGAGGCTGCAGTCTAATCCCCCTGCATGCGTCCACCATTGGTTGCATATGGTGTCTTTTAAGAAGCACTGAGTCAGATCAAAGCGTCTGTTCCTGCAGGTTCACCGCCCAGTTTGTCTCTGGCCGGGATATGAATTGAGGAGAGCTCGCTTCAACACGCCTTTTCTTTACTTCAGGACTTTTCAGGCTTTCTGGCCGTCCGCGTGTGCGTGTTCGTGCGTAATGTGTGTGGGGGGGGGCTTTATTGTCGCCGACCAAAGAGGGGATTAGACGATTTTCAGGCACTCACCTTTTATTCAAACAAATTATTCACTTCAGCTAATAAAAGGAATTTGACGCACGTGAACTGTTTTGAGGTCGATGGGGGTTTTGCAAAAACGTCCGACCCCCATCGCACTACTTCAATACACTGTCCTGAGCATATTTTACCCACTTTAGTGCCCATATGCATAAACGTTGTAATACACACACTTCATTTTTAAGTTGTAGTACACGAAAAGGAATGGAGGATCCCTGGATGAAAGCTTATCTAATGACTGGTCAAATGAAGAAGGCCTTGTTCAGAAACCTGTATCAGCTGCAGTGTAAGATTTTGTGTTACGTTGCTCAGGGATTGATTGCCCAAAAACACAACTGCGTTTTATATTCAAAACCTTTGAAAGCAACATCACAGGTGCTCCCAGTCTTGTCTCAGCATTCAATTCACTGTTCAATACCCATTTGGTTTAACTCTGCGCACGCACATGCAACCATACGCCCCATGCGCGCGCAATGTATGGCGAGGGAGGGAGAGGGCATGAGGGTTTCTGAGGTGAAGTGGGGGTGAGAAGAAGAGGAGTGTAGAGAGAAAGAGAGAGAGGAGAGATGTGGAGTGGTCGTGAGGGGATAGGAAGGAAAGGAACACTCTTTTTGCTGCTCAATTAGTGTTTTAATCTCTTTGTTAAGCTTTCCTCGAGAGAACAACGGGATCACACTTTTCAAATTACTGCTTTGCTTTATTTACTCTTTTTAGAGACAACGGGTGAGGGAGAAATCCCCTAGCACTTTGCGTAAATCCCAACTAAACCATTTTACGCACGACTTTGAACTGGAGTTTTAAGCAGTAAACTGGTTTCACATTTTTACTAGCTGCTTCTGACCTTTTGGATTATAAACTGTGGCCTTTTTTTCCTCTTGTCTTTTTTCATCTTATTTTAAATGGCAGTTTTATTTGATAGTTTTAAATCCTAGAGACTGGAACGACAGGGGGTTTTCAAGAAAAATAGACGATACACAAGATACACTCGAGTTGGACTCGAACTCCCTGCATCGCCAGCACTACGGGGCTCGCGTCCAGACCCAGCAGGACCGAGCAGGACGCCGCCTGATTTTATGCCGATGTCTCAACAGCAGAGCACTTTCCCCAGTACCGGCTGTGTGGCGGTGACGCGGCGGACCATGGACAACAGGCCTGTCCGGAGAAAGCGAACCGGTGCCGTTCGACATCTGCTGCTGGCAGCCGCCTTCCTCGCCTGCAGCTCCCAACTGCTGGTGGTGGATGCCAACTCATGGTGGTGAGTAATGATCGCTGGTGGTGCATTGATTTTGTATTTTTTTAATTTATTTTTTATGTGGTGTGGTGGCTTATACAAAGTGGATGAACTATGGCCTCCATTTAGTGGTAACTAATAGGAGAGCAACTTTGACAGATTTTCCATACACATTTTTTTTAAAGTTGAATATGTTAATATCCATTCATTTGTATCTGACAAAAGCCTTAAAATATGTTTAAAAAAGAAAACTGTCTCATATCCTCCATCTTTGTGCTTGTATGCTGCTGATAAGATGACTAATGGGAAAAATGTGAACTATGGAGTTTGTGTTTTGCCTCTTGTGTCTCTCTGTGTGTGTTTTGGGGGTGATGCCCCGGTCTTGTTGAGCCCTAACAGTGAATGGAACAAATGTGAGGGCTCTGTCACAATATTTACCCTGGCTGAGCCCCAAATGGCACTGCATGGCAGCCTGCTGTTGTGCCTATAGCACCGTCAATTAGCCACACTTGTTCTTGACTTACAAGACGGCTATGCAACAATGCTGTTCAGTTGGCTTTCTGATAATGTAGCGGAGGATGTGTACAGGTCAGTGGAGTTCACCTTCCTGTCAGTTTATGTAGAATGAGAATAGGTGGTTCATAGTTTCCATTTAGCGGTGTCCTCCATCAAACAAACACAATCTAAAGACAGCTCCCATGTTGTCCAAATCATGCAATATTTTCATAAATGCATTCATTATGATACATGAACTGATCTTCCTTTAGCTCTTAAGATTGGGACAATCTTCACACAATTTGATTTTCCTTTGTTTAGAAAGCCTTTAGATGGCCATGAAGGGAAAAACAATGAGATTAACTGTCATAGTGTGTGTGTGGGCACTAATTGTCAGTTTTTCAAATAAAAGGTGATTAAAATTGTGTGATATGGGTACAAATGTTCGTGTGAAAAGGACAGGAAAGGAAACACAAGGGAAGTGGTTGCAGGGATGAACACCAGAAGAGTCCATCTCCACTTTATAGGCCAGTTCTACTAATAAACATGTCTGAACTTTGTCCTCTACAGCACCAACCTCCTCTCAGAGAGAGAGAGAGAGACGTTTATCGCAGAGATCCTGTCTCTAGCACTTATCTTTGATCGTAACCGATAGAGTTTACTGGTTCAAATTTAGACTTAATATGGCGTCTGTCTCTCAGGTCACTAGCTCTGACCCCGATCCAGCGGCCAGAGATGTACATCATTGGAGCACAGCCTCTCTGCAGTCAGCTGTCTGGTCTCTCTCAAGTAAGTCCCTGTCTGCATGTTTTATACCTCTTTTTAATACATTTCAAATGTACACCTCTTTAAGCGGCCATGGCTTTAATTTAATTAATTGATGAACATATTCTGAAAGAAATAGAGTTCAGTTTTGTATGGTGTGGCTCTACAACATCAGCAACAACCAAAAGAGCAACGCCGGCTCTTCCTCCTCTGCACCCTGACTCTGAGGAAATAGTCAAATAAAGGAGAATATCCCCACTGAGACCGCTGAAGTGTGAAACCATTAATGGTCCTAATCTCTGCTAATCTCTCCTGTGCTGCTGCGCTGTCTGCAGGGCCAGAGGAAGCTGTGCCAGCTGTACCAGGACCACATGGTCTACATCGGAGACGGAGCCAAGACAGGCATCAAGGAGTGCCAGTACCAGTTCAGACAGAGGAGGTGGAACTGTAGCACTGTGGACAACACATCCGTGTTTGGACGGGTCATGCAGATTGGTGAGTTTATTGTTTGATGAGATTAGGAGCAGAGTAAGAAGAGGTTGTTGTTGTTGTCTTTCTCCCCTCCTAAAAGTCCTGTCTATCAATTTGAGAGTGATGGGTTTGAATTCTGTGTTTTGTGTTATGGTTTCTTCGCCAATAGGAATTTATCAAGCATGCAAAAGCTCAGAAGTTACACACAAACATGTCAAAACAGCAAGACAGATCAAAAGATGCATTGTGGTGTTGGCTATTTTGACTAATAAAATAAGCAATGACAGAAAAGGTTATAGGTAACAGGTTCGTACTGAAAAATCAAGCAAGAGTTGCCACATGTTTTACATAATAATCCATCTTTTAAACTGAATTATTTACTAGGTTGTTTTGATTGGACTGTTATGATTATTATCACAAGTGTTTGGACAGGTCATGCAGATCAGGGTGTTGAATCTTAGACAGAGCAGAATAGTGGTCATTTAACAAACTTGTTAAATAACACACTGTTCACTGTATGTTATTGTTAAAATGGGAATATGAGTTGAACAGTAGCCCAAAATTAAAGCAGAGTAACTAGGTTTGGTAAAGACACTATTGGTCCAATGAATACAGCCTAAGAGTAAGAAACACTTGATGTCTTGATGTCTTTTTTTTGCAAACAACTTTATCATGTTTATTTATTATTATTATTATTATGTTGTATCTTAGTGGCCTATCATTACAATATTCAGGGGCCACAATGAGTCTATACTTTCACGTTGTAGTATAGTTAGTACATATTTGAAAGCTATTCTTATTGTAGTGTATAATTAGTTTTTCTATCTCTTTTTTTACTGTTGAACTTTTCCTAATTCCTGTGAGTATGTGGAGTTTTTCACAACAGCCATTAGTCTATTGGATTACGGTAGAGTTAGCTATATAAGTAAAATAGAGTTATAAGACCTATTCATTTGCAATACTGATAACATTAAACGCGACGACGACTCGGAAGAGTTGCGCAAGGCAGTTTATCAAGACGCATACAAACTCGAGCAAAAAGAAAAGAAAAAGACGTGCAATTCCCAGACAGTAGTTTTAGTAAACCTCCACCTGTAGCTCAGATCCTGGATCAGTTTCACGTGCGTCTAATTCCCAGCAGGCGATATGGGAAACCTCTCATCAACAAGTAAGTGTCAAATCCGCTGCGGGCAGTCAGACGAGGTGTTTGCTGCTCTTTCTCTGTCTCCGTCCCTCTCTGCCTGTCTCTCTATTGACAGTCAGTCTATCTCCAGGTTTATATGGAGGTGTTAGTCGGTCCATTGTCCTTTCTTTTGAAATGCGCTGATGAGCTGACACCGAGCCGGCAGATCCGGACCCGCTATTTGAAGTCTGGGCTCCGCAGTCTCATAAACCTCTCGGCCTCTCTCTGTCGTCCTCTGTCTCATTATCCTGCTGCATAATATGTGCATCAGCATCCTGACTGGGACAGAGCTCCTAAAACCTTGAATGAATAGCTCACACGTCTCAGCTCTGCATGCATACCTGCCTGTCTGTCTGTCTGGTGTTGATTCCAGGCTGCAGGCATCCTGGAATACAGTGAAGAGCGATACTATAGCATTCAAGTATCAACCCGACGGGAAATACACACACACACCAGCTATAAAACTTAAGTTGTAATAGTATTGTAGCCTGTTACATGCCTACTTTAGAAGATGCATACTAATATAGCTTAAGCATAACAATATAACAATACCGTCACAACGTATCGTGACTGTTTAAAAGGGGCACCCTGAAACTAGCAAATCAATAAATAGCCTAAGGAAGCAAAAAAGAAAACGAAGAATGATTTTAGCCACCAGACATTGGTAACGAGGTGCAATTACAGTAACGTTAAAGCATTAAATATGCACTACACGCCCAAAATATGACACTATATAATAATAATAATAATAATAATAATAATAATAATAATAATGAGCACTTTATTTATATAGAACCTTTAAAAACCGAGTTTACAAAGTGCTTTGACAGACAAACAGCAAAAGCAAAGTAATAAAACATAGAAAGCTCAGCAGCGAGGCCCCAAAAAAAACAAGAGTTAAACCCTGGTAATAATAAAACCAACAGATACGATAAAAATGAACTAATAAATTAAATCAAATAATGAATACATACAGTTCTCTGCTGCAACATTGCAGGGTTATCATAGTGAGAACACAAGCATGTATAAGGCCACTGTGTGTCGGGCAATAAGGACATTTTGTTGTGACGAACATCGCTTGAGGAGAAATGTCACCCTGTGTTATACGACCTCACTGTGCTCTTTGTAAATGCGGTCTCAACCAGAAATACCACAAGGCTGTTCACATGTAAATTGTCAGTTTCAGAGCACTTAACCTCCTACCTGTCAGGCCATCGTCTTTGTCCTCTCTTCCTTCTTAATGGTTTGTGTAGTAATGCAGTGAATAGACATGCAGGTTGTGTATTCCTCAGTGTTAGACGTGTTGGTCTAGTGAAGAGCAGTCATTCATATGGACTTGTGCATGCATCAAGGCAACTACAAAGTGACAGCAGTCTGGTTGTTTATTTGAAACTGAATAGATTTTTTTCCGAATCCTTCTCTCTGGTTCAACATTAACATTATAAGTGTGTATGTAAGTATGGGAGATTGACTATTTACCTGCACGTAGGTCTTTGCAGTGCTACGAATGAGAATTGGTTTCTGGCCTGAAGCTCCCTTTGAAGGGTCAGTTCACCCCAATTGCACTTCCTTTCCTGTAGTGGTACCCATGCAGATGGTTTTCATTCATTTGTCCACAATTTGAGGTGTCCACATTTGTGAATTTCCCCCCTTTACCCTAATACGATAGAGAGGATTGTAAATTAAAAACTCACATTTATCCGCATCATGTCTTTTCTAAAAATGTGTATGAATAATGCAAAAAACAAATTGTCAACAATTAAGTAACTGGAACATTTGTTTCCAAAAAGAGGTTTAAAAAAAGGGGTCGACTAACCAGAAGTAGGACAGGTAAACCCAGAGGCCAAGTACATGGGGTCACGGATTTACCTAATTAACTGCTGCATATATTGTATGGATCTGGTGTTTAAAGTTGCAGAGTTAAAATCACATATATTGCCTATTGTTGGGTGAAGTGGGTGTGGGACTGTTTGCTGTGTGTGTGTTGGGGAGTGGGGTGGGGTTAACCTGAACAGTTACCCATGTTTCCTGTCGGTGAACACACACATTCCCCAAAGCCCTGGAAAATAAAAAACATTGTGACAAAACTTACCGGGTGTATCTGAAGTGTTATCTCAGAGCACAGTGTTACTCTACCTACTAACTCAAGTTTATAAGTTATAAATATCTATAATTTGAACATTCCTCTCCTCTCAGGCTCGAGGGAAACAGCCTTCACTTACGCCATCAGCGCAGCCGGAGTGGTCAACGCTATCAGCCGGGCGTGCCGCGAGGGCGAGCTCTCCACCTGCGGCTGCAGCCGGGCGGCTCGACCCCGTGACCTTCCACGCGATTGGCTGTGGGGTGGCTGCGGCGACAATGTGCATTACGGCTACCGCTTTGCCCGGGAGTTTGTGGACGCCAGGGAGAGAGAGAAGAACTACCCACGGGGTTCTACTGAGCACGCCCGAACACTGATGAACCTGCAGAATAATGAAGCAGGGAGACAGGTACGGGAGACACACATGTGCATTTAGTTTTATGTCCGAAAAAATAGAATTGATTTATTTTCGGAGTTTCGGAGGTCAAACTTCAGTGAAGAAGTGTGTTCACGCCATCCTATATCTGAATGTCTCCAAGGAATGTGTGTGTGAGTCGAGGTGGCCTGACCTGGTAGTATTTCTCAGTGTGTGTAAGTTATTTATTGGGAGGGTCCAAATGGTATAACTGCTAACGCCCTTGGAGTCTGGCTGGGTCGCCAGGTCAATGCGCATTCCAGGGAAGTAACACACACACACACACACACACAAGGTCATAATACACACATATAAATGCAGCAACACAATGGACAATAACATGCTCGACTGTATTTAAAGTTCAGAAGTGAAACAAAACAATGTGCTAGAAAACAAAAAGAAAGACAGCAATGGATGGATGTGGTATCTTTTGTCAAATTATCATGTTCTAGTTTCTGAGGTTTTTTGGCCCTCTCTGGTTGCCATTTGGCAACTATTAGAAGCTCTAGTCTTGATACCGTAGCTAAAGGTGTTTGGAAATTATTTCAAGTGGTGAGAAATGCACTAAAAGAAACCTTTCACCTTAAACTAGGCTACAAGCTCGCACACAAACGCACACACGCTGACACACACACACATACACACCTTCCTGGTTAAAAGGTCCATTTGCCAGTTCTGGTACACGTTGGATCAGGAGAATGTCTTTATCTTCAATTAGAGGAGCTTTGTTTAAGCTGTTTGCAAGACAAAGACGCTGTGTGTGTTTGTGTGTGTGTGTGTGTGTGTGTGTGTGTGTGTGTGTGTGTGCGCGTGCATGTGCATGTCGTCTCAGCTCCATTTGATTTGTGTGAGAGACATTGAGCCTGGTTTTGTGTGAGTGTGTGTATGAGGGGTCAAAGGTGAGGGTCTGGAGAGGTTGTGTTTCTGCTGAGGGTCCCATTGGGGCTATAGGAGAGTGTATAAGAGAGAAAGATCTATTGCTACAGCCCTGTATTAACACACATGCACACACACACACACACACAGTTCCTCAGCTTTTCTGTAACACACACACACACACGCACACACTCTTTTGAATGACTTTTCCTCCTCTCTCCTGTTTGATCCCTTGTTTTCATTGTCGTCTGTCCATCGAAACGGAAGAGAGGAGAAGAGAGAGATGAAAAGGAGGAGAGCGAGCGAGAGGAAGACAGTTTCTCTTTTCCTCCTCATCCCTTCTTCTCTCTTTCTTTCGTGGACACGCCAGTTTGTCCCAAAGCGGGATTTGTCTTGCTTGGTTGAACAAGGCAAACCGCGGGGCTTTTGTGGAGGTGACAGGGGCGTGCCGCTGTGTGTGTGTGTGTGTGTGTGTGTGTGTGTGTGTGTGTGTGTGCTCAGCTTCATTTGATTTGTGTGTAAGGCGGATAACGTGGTCGTCTGTGTGTACAAGCGTCTGGAGACAGAGACGCAGGGTGAGGGATGGACCTCTGTCACACTCCCTTGACTCTGAAAGACACACACACACACACACACGCACACACAGCCACCCAGGTCCACCGTCTCCGTTTCACACAAATCAGATGAGGCCGACTTGTCACATATAGAGACCAAAACAACGAGCTGTACATTCCCAGTCTAAAGACAATAACAGGCCTCTGAACACTCATCTTTCAGATTCATCTCTCAACCTGCGCATCACTTTGTTGCTCGTTGCAACGCCTTAACTGTTTTCAATAAATACATTTCATCGTTGTTTGGAACCAAGGAAAAGTCATTCTAAGCACTTATCTCCACTGTGGGCCTAAAAGTAATACTATAAATTAAGGCATTTGTCTAGTTGATGTAAGAGTGAAGCTATTTTAGGAATGTAATACACAGTAGCTTCAATTAATTGATGGCACAAGCAGATACAGACTATTTATGAATACATTTTTCTTTTTCTTTCAGGCTATTTAAAGGGAAGTTTGAGAGAAACATATGATCCTTAGTTTGTTTTGATGCTCTGGTGTAATTTTCCAAAATGATCTTGTTAGAACGGTCTTTGATCTACAAAAACAAGAATGAGTTACGAGCAGCATTCCACAACAAATGCTCTCGTCTCTATCTGCAATGCAGTCGGCTGACAAAGAGCCATCATATCTCCTTATCACAATCACAAGTTTGCCTCAAAGGGCTTTACAATCTGTACAGCATGCAATCCAACAGTTCAGATAAGGAAAAACTCCCCAAAAAACTCCAACAAATAAAGGGAAGCATCATCAGAAAGAGCAACAGAGAGGGGACAAGCATTAGATGTTCACACAAAACAGTAATAAACCACAAATATGACAATATGTCGCAATAAGGCAGATAGACTGCAATTATGTTTGAAGAATATGGCTACAGGGAACTGCTGATAAATATTTTTATTTTAATTGAAAGTTGTCCTGCAAAGTTAATTACCCTTGGTTGCTGAATTGAAGTTGCTCTGATGACCAGTAGTAGAGCACTAGCTGTATAAAAAAAAGCCAGAAAAATAACCTCAGTCAGAAAAATAACCTCAAAACTAAAGCTAGGATTAAAATTGAGAACAGGATTTTGATTGTAACAACAAGAAGATCCGACAGAAACATGTGTCCCTCTTTTTGGAAATCTTTACTCCTCATTCATTGCTTATTCTGTCACAAAGGATGAGCTATGTTCTCTATTTCTGCCCCATTATACGACTACTAACTACTCACACACACACACACACACACACACACACACGGCTCCTAACCCCTAACCCTGTCTGAGCAGAACCTATTGTGCCTGACACAGAGACCGTGTCACCACCACGGATGACTGACCGTGTGTGTGTGTGTGTGTGTGTGTTTTTTCATCAGGTCCAGTGTCACTGCGCCCAGCAGGCACAACCCACCAAATAGCTCAGTTTGATGCAGGACACACACAGACACACACAGTATAGGCATGGTTGGATTATTTTGTGTTATCGGCAGCTTGTAGTATTGATAATAGGAATAATAATGAGCTATTACTATACAGTTATATAAAGTAAAAATCAAAAGTTGAAAATAGATCTTGTTGTGGGCTGTAGCTCAAAACCTCAAAGTGATTCCTCCCTAATATCTTTGAAAATGTTATCCACAATTTGGCTAAAAAAAGAGTTGCGATCCTAATTTTTCCTGATCCTCTAATAAACCTCACAGTGGGGGATCTGAGGAAACATGAGGGCTCGTAAAACAACAAGTCATAAAATATGAGGATTTTCTCCTGATGATGTGTACAAAACTAATTAAAAAAAACTCTTTAACTCATCACACTGTGAGCAGTATGAGGTATAAAGATAAATATTTAGCACATTCAAAGACAGCAAAGAAGCACACATTTTGTGAAGCTATAGAAGCCTTGTTTTGAGCATGTCATTGTCCCCAGCTCTCAGTGGCTCTCTGATGGGGGTCACAGGGGTCAAGTCACAGGATTGGAGGGTGCCGAGTGCTATGCCTGCTGGGTAGTAAAGTAGAGGAGAGGGTAGCAGGGTTGGGAGGTGGGGGTCGGGAGGGTGTTTGGGATGCAGGGGTTAAAAGAGGTGAGAAGGTAATTGAGATCAGGCAGTGTGAGGAGTGATGGGTTTCATTTGTGTGAGGGGAAACCTAAAGAACTGATTCAGCAAGTATGGTGGGAACTGGCATTGCTGCAAACATGAC
Organism: Cyclopterus lumpus; assembly: GCF_009769545.1. Classification (NCBI taxonomy): domain Eukaryota; kingdom Metazoa; phylum Chordata; class Actinopteri; order Perciformes; family Cyclopteridae; genus Cyclopterus; species Cyclopterus lumpus. The sequence goes on from NC_046988.1 coordinate 8,532,036, forward strand.
ACATAACACAGTACATGATTAGTGACATAATACATAGTGGTGGTGTATGTGTGTGTGTGTGTGTGTGTGACTTGTTTATTGAATGCTGCTTAACTGGCCTGGTTTAGCTGCAGGAGTGTGAAGGGCTCCCCCTAAAGCCCACCGCTGCCGAGGCCATAAATCTTGTATTTCCTGTTCTGTTTTCTTAGCATACGCACGTGTAAAAAAAGAAAATCATTTGTAATGTTCAGACCCGGCCAAAAAACCTGCAAACTCAAAAAGCAAAAAAGCGATGAGGATGAAAATAATAAAGCAATCCGGCACTAAATTTATATTTAGTGTCTCAGATGATGGGTCAAAATGGGTCAAAATGGGACGTTTAGTTTTAAAGTATGGCAAGATTTTGTAGGCTCTAGAACAGACTTGCTTTATATTTATATTTTAGTGCTCCTATCTAGAATGATTCTGAACAAAAGTAATAAATGGCAGATCAGTGGATCTAACGCATGATTTCTTTGTCGTGGAGGGATTTCCCTGACTTTATAGCAAATCCAATTATATGTCATGTGATACTTTTCTTTTTTTAAATGACTGCTTTCTAGCTCGGAGCTGTGTGGGAAACTAGATTTACAATAGAGCCACATTTCCTCTGGTTCGCAGCAGCCCGTCAATTCTCAGTCAGCTGTTTGTTTTAGTTTGGTGGAGTAGTACTGACAAGCCGTGTCAGGGAACAGCATGTATGGATGGAGCAAACATATTTTCTTTGTTTTTCTTTGCTTTGCATTTTTTTCTTTTGGTCATCTATTTTCACCGCACATTTTAACACTGTGGTGTTTTTGCATCAGCGCCCAATGGGGTGTAGCAGTGCATGGATAGGTGCGCAGCTGGCACATGTGGATCTCTGTGGCTATGGTGTTGGTTTTTTCCTCACATTTAATTTGACAGTTGGCAATTAAAAAAGTGACCCAAAACTCCAGAGTTCATGAATTAAAACTATATAAGCTTGAGCGTTTGTATCCATGATTTTTGCAGGGACAGTGTTTTGAGCACATTTATTTTGCGTAATTTGGAGCAGTTAAACATGTTGACCACTAGATGGCAGCAGCGTTGCAGCAAATATAGTAAATATACAGCACAACATACAACTACCAGACTGGATGCAGTCTTTAAGGCAATTTCATGAGGCATATTTTGAGTTTATTTTTTCGAATTTCTTTCTATCTTCTCTTTTACTTTCCTATACACAATTCAATATGAGTCCGTACAGTGGGAATTTATTGTGGGATAGAGAAGATAGTGATGAAATCAGGCATGAGAACCACATCTATCTAACACCTTGTCTTGTTCTCTCACTCCACCAGGCGGCCTATAACCTTGCAAATGTAGCCTGTAAATGTCACGGCGTCTCCGGTTCCTGCAGTCTGAAGACCTGTTGGCTCCAGCTGGCCGACTTCAGACGCGTTGGAGAGTTCCTGAAGGAGAAGTACGACAGCGCGGCTGCCATGCGCATCGGACGCAAGGTAATGAGCTCACAGCAGACGCGCCTCTTCTTCTAGAGTGTCATGAACTAAGCACCGAGCAGAATTATACACAACAAATAATCCCTGATTCGTTCCCCTTCTACTAGGGCAAGCTGGAGCTGGAGAACAAGCGCTTCAACACCCCGACTGCAGAGGATCTGGTCTACATCGACACCAGCCCTGACTACTGCCTACGCAACGAGACCACGGGCTCTCTGGGCACGCAGGGCCGCCTCTGCAACAAGACCTCGGAGGGCATGGACGGCTGCAAGCTCATGTGCTGCGGCAGAGGATACGACCAGTTCAAGACCTACAAACACGAGCGCTGCCACTGCAAGTTCCACTGGTGCTGCTACGTCAAGTGCAAGCGCTGCACGACACTCGTGGACCAGTTTGTGTGTAAATAGCACACTGGCAGATGATGGACGGATGGGAGGGGATGAAGAAGGAAAAAAAAGGAGGAGAGGTGAAGAGGGAGGAGGTGACGGGATGATGGAGGGGGAGGGGTAGATGACGTTTCAGGGTTTCGTTCGGGATAAGTTAAGACACACAAGGTCCATTTTCTGACCAGTTTCCCTTCTCTCCTCCATTTATAAATCGCTGCCTTTTCACACGAAGCGCAAACGCTGCGTTAGACCACCTGTGTAGCCTTTTTATGATTGTGTGAGTGAAAAGCACAGTGATGGATTGATAGAGTAAGGAGGCATGTGATTTCTTCCATGTTTTTCGGACAACTCTTTCTCACCGCCCCGGCATCGCATTCTGCTTTCCTGTATGATATCCTGATCTCAACCCTGAAGGAAGGACAAAACACAATGGATGACCACGGAAGGACATCATGGACCTAGAAAGTGGAATAACTGGATCTTAAAAAGGGGACACATATGACTAGTGTGATGACAAAAATATGAGCGATGAAATAAATATATAATTAAATAATAAATAAACATACAACTCACGATTGTTATTTAAAGGGACTTAAACAAACCTAAGGCACACTTTGGACCCATAAAACTCACGTGTTCAGGAATCCCACAATTCAACTCCTTTTTGGAGTTCAAAGCCATGAGAGTGGCTCTCTCAAAGAACTTTTGACCTTTAACCCTGCAAGAGAAATCCTTGCATACATGAGCTGTGCCGCTCTAATACACTCGGAATAAGCGCACCAAAAAATGCGGACAAGACAAGAGTGAGGAATCAGATACAGAAAGGGAACAGCGCTAAAAGGGAAACAGTTCAATTAAGATTGAGAGGGATTGTTATGCCACAAAATTCCGGGGACACGTTCAGAAGCCACACCGCTGAATTTCCAGCTACTTCTGCTCATTAAAGTTCAGTAAACGACTAACGACTTACAGGACACACTCAGTGTAACTACTGCTGTTAAGAGCAGATTTCCAACACCTGCGACCTTACAGGCGCGTCCGAGCAGGGTAACGAGGCTCGCCGGTTGCGGCCATCTTGGCACCACACGTCCGTTGAAACAAGCAGCTCGCACAAGGGCAGCGTCCTTCACCTGACAGTGAAGTGAGCGAAGCCTCCATTAGTGAGATTAATGTGCTGCTTCTGATTTAAACTAAGAGACACATTCACTGTTCACTTCATCTCACGTTGCGCAACTTGTTCAGTCAACAATAAAAAGCCCTGCGGTGTCGGTTTCTTTTTGGTCACATGTTATAATGCTGTCATACCAGGAATGTTGCATCATGTATGGGATGGGTTGAGAATACTTTTAAGTGTATAGTGTAATCCAGTAATTAGAAGCAGTTGATAAAAACCATGAAGACGACAAAGTGAACGGAAGAGGACTGAACATGCTGCGGAAAAATGAAATGAATGTGTTGGCCTGGAAAAACAGAGAGGACTGCAATTTAAAAAAAAAAAAGTAGTGTATAAGAAGGTATATTTTATTATTGTTTTTATTTTTCTGTTTTCTATGTTTTATACATGAGTATCATTGTGTATTCTTTTGATAAACTCGTCTTCGACAATGAGGCTTTGTTCTGTTCTTGAGTGTGCTGCAGTTCATTTGGGAAAGTCTGATCCCGGCCGACATTTTCACTTCACAGCCACAGACGAGTCTTTGTCGTTTGGAGGGTGTTGTGGAAAAGGATGCATGCAGTTGTTGAATGGGGAAGTAATGCAGTACAGGAAAGTGAATTACAGTAGTGCCATTCACAACAATGCCAACATCATAAATTGAATAAGAAACCCCCACTTAATAGAGAGTGATGCAGAATTGGCTTTTACAACTCGTGCTCAACTGAGTTTAGTTATTGTTTTTTATCATTTTCTCCTTTCAAAACATGAAATTAGAGCACGTAGAGAGAGGCAAACACGACACTACCGCAGCATAAGTCCGCAGGTATAAGATTCATATTTCAGCCGTGGACTGTGCGTCGCTTGTTGGTGTGACGAGGCCTCCGCATAACCTCACCACGATGTCACTCGTCATCCGCTGAACACGACAAGAACGTTGATGATCACGGTCGTGTATTTTAGGTGGCTCACATTCCTGTATTCTGGAGGATTATTAACAATTTGTCCGATCTTCTCAATGTTTTCACATAAATATGTTTCTGTAATGAATCGAATACAATCAAATCATAATAATCATTAAAAAAATAGGGAATTCTTCAAACATTTTACATATTCTTAGTTTAAGTTCATTATACCTCCTCACTTCTTTCCCATTTTGAACCATGAGAAAAGTGTGCACTTCCTAAGTATAACTATGTTTTGGGTGTTGGATTAAAAATATACCGAGCGTTCATCTTTCTTTGACGGACTATCCTCAAACCCATTACTCATGATTATTGAGTGCATTTATTTCCAGTAAAAACTCCCCTATCAATCCAACCTTATTGATCATATCAGTATTACAGTCAGACTGTGTTTATGTTCAATACTACACCACATTGTGTTTATATGTGTGTACTGTTTTCTCACATAAAAAAGTAAAATATGCATGTTCCTCAAGTTGTTCGCCGTCTTCTTGCACGTAAGGATGTGATTTATTATGGCGTTCCTGCTTATTCTCTTATTTTCTCACGCCTCCTTGAGTACTTTGACCCAATCAGATGGACAAACAGCGTGTCCACTCCTTGACTCCTAATCTGCTCCATGGATGCCACGTTGCTTTCAACTCTCTGTGTACTCAGTATTTTTGTAGTCAAAATGTTAGACTCTCTTGTGGTGACTTTATAGCACCAGCAGTGTGACTTCAGCTCCGCTCTATTACTCCATAAAATGCTCCCGCAGCTTTTCTATAACTTTGACACCTTTTAGCACTGAAAGTCAAGTGCACAGTCATTATTAAGTAGGTCTCTACAGTGACCCCACTAACAATCCCATTACCTTTAGCCGCTCATAGTTAATGGGATTAGATCACTGACCAGAGCAGCATGACCGGCCTGTAGTATTGTCTCTGTGTGTGTAATCCTCCTCACCTGGGAGAGGACTCTGTGTGTCAATACAGCCACAACTGCTGCTGCTGATTCCTACTGTAATGGATTCATCTTACATTGATGGTATATGCATGTGTCTGATAGTGTTGTGAAGTGTGTGTGTTTGTGTGTGTGTGTGTGTGTGTTTGCATGTGCGTGTGCTTGCTGAAGATCAGACAAGTGAAAGTGTAACCTGCTGGTGTCTCTAATCCTTTTCGCCTGACAGCCATCTGCTACCGTGATGCTGCTAATTTCGCTGTGCTCATCTCTGAAACAAACGAACAAACACAAAGTCAGGTCGTCTTTCTTTAATTAGGCCTTTTCTCGCTCTGAGGTTGTGTTTATCTTCTCATCATTATAATGCTAGTTTCGACATCTGTTCTCCCGCAGTGTGTCTGTGGGAGCCGGAGGTTGGCTCCAACTTCAGGGTTTTTGCTGACTTTACATCAGTCTGTCTGCAGCTTTTGTGCCTTAAGTCAATCGTGTAAATTCGCCGAGGGGGCACTTATTAACAAGAAAAATAGGTTTCAGTCACCACTATCACCTTGGGGTTTGACTTATGTCTCCTCGGGTGTTGGGGGATCTGGAGCTAGTCCTGCATGTTAGACCTCATTATAGACCTCCCCTTATCTTTCTCTATGCAGCTTTGACTCTGCTCTCAGCTAAGCAGCAGAGTAGGATGAGACATGTAGCTGCAGGTCTCTTTAAAAGGCCAAACAGCACCTCTGCACATCTAACTGGCCTGGAACATTAGTACTCTGTTTCAGGATGAGTCCTGGGCTGACCCTTGATACCTGCAGGACATTTTAGTGTTGTTCTGCCAGCTGTCTAATTATGATCCAAAGCTGCTCCGTGGCATGAAATGCTCTTTCTGCCGTTGAACTATGTGCGTTACTGCAAGACTGCCTCATACAATTTACCTTAACATCTGTTCTCATTTCTGTGGAGTTTTTGGCATTGAGCAATGTGCGATAATTCCTCTACAACCTGTTCTCCAATATGTTGGAGTACGGGGAGCTCTGGTTCCTCTGGTTTCTGCTCCTCATGCGTCCAGCAGGGGGACACCAGTAAAATTTAAATTATGTAAAAAACAGTTCAGTTATAGCAAGCATGTTGTTCCCTATAATAAGTCATTGTTCATATAAAATACATAAGGATGTCATTGGGATACAGCTGTATTTTTTAATCTACTGTACGTACTGTACCATATTTCAAAATGCTGTGTCATAGGAATCAAAGCTCTTTTTGGTCCTTTTGCTAGCTGTACATAAATCCAGAGGCAACCTGTAAAATGGGATCTTGCATGCTATGTGTGTCTGTGTGTGTGTGTGTGTGTGTGTGTGTGTGTGTGTGTGTGTGTGTGTGTGTCTAGCTTAGCCAGCAGCTGTTGTAGTTAAGACATTTGGATCCCTCAGGATGATGCTGTACATTTAGTAAATGTACTGAAATTGTACACTTTATTCACCCTAATTCATTTAATGAGCCGTTTATTAACCGCCTCTCTTATGAGAGATTGCACAAATAGGTATGATTCATCACACAAAGCTGCACAGAGCAGCTCAATTAATGTACATGTTGTACCTATTGTAGCATGTATCTTAATCACAGGTTTGGTGTAAAGCAGACACATCTGTGAACCATGCACACACATACACACACATACACACACGGACACGGACACACACACGCACACATAAAAGCCACAGACCAGACAAGGAAACCTCAACATTTACAGAGAGGCGAGGATGCAAATCACTGACCAATGATGCAACACAGACTATTGTTGCAGGATCACATGAGACTTAAAACAGAGTCATTTTTAACGGCTTCAGTTATTTCTCTCAACAATTATGCAGTCTCCTGCTGTTGACCAAACTGAATGGAAATCCGACTGGCTTTTACATTGCAAAAACTCTCCCGCAAACAGGAAAACGTAATTGTTAACCATCATCGCTTACAAATGAAATCTATTAAATGCTCCAACATCCAACCACTTCCTGGGCAGCCATGAAATGAGTATTAAAATGAACAGTGACACCAGAAGGTATGCAAAGACTCACTCGAGGCTCGGTGAAAAGAACCATCACACCCAGCAGATGACATGGAGTCGTCACTGGACATTGTCTGTACTTCAATGTTTTTTAAGTGTAATTGCATTTAATGTGTATAATTAACATGTCCTGCATTATTCATCTTAGCAACTGAGATATTATGAACAACATGATGGGAACCGGTTCCATCATGTATAGTCTTCTGCCACACCCTGTTTGTGCAAGGGCGTGTATTAGATCAGGGCTTTAATGACCATATGTAGGATCGTGTGTGTTACACTCAGGCTTGTCTTGCCACGTAACACACCGTAGCGACATAGTTTCCCCAGTGTTTACAGAAGCTGCATGGGGGATCTTAACATATTCAAAAATTGTGTTTTCTGTTTGTGAAGACAGACAGTTCCTCATTGTATTAAAATCTTCATAGCAATCATACATTTGTAATACTGTGGTCGTTCTATTGACATTAAGGCTTTTATCATCAGAATTTCAAAAGAAACACAGACACACACCTCATGTCAGGTGTGGTCTTCCTGTTTTGACTGTTCCCAGCAACACGCCCATCTCTTTAACACAGAGTACTGACAGGTAATGCGTTCAAATCTTCAAATGTTTTACATTTTAAATACTTGTGAATGTCTTTTTCAGTTTGTTTTTGTAGACATCGAATATTGTGTCCACTGTACATGGTGGCAATACAAATAGATGAAAGCGACACACATTGAACACACAGGGTTTATAGACACATTGAATGGTGTTGATTTAATCTGTAACATTACTGAGTTCAACCAAGTTTGATATAATCCATAAAGCTCAAAGTCTTATTTGTTGCTCCAGTTGGTACATCAGCTGCTTATCTAAATGGCCACATTACCTTTGGAAGGGCTTGCACATATGTGCCCATATACAGATAGAGCAACAAGGACACATTCAAATGCTGGATTAGCAGTGAGAACATGGTGCAATCAGAAATCGAGGTTATGCAAACAAACTGCATTAGCCTGCCAATTACCGTTCATGTTGCTCACTGTGAGAACCAACAGTTCCATATGTTTTAAAACACATCAGATCATTTAATTTGCAATCACCATAACACAGAGTGAGCCAGAGAACATACACGTCTCAAACTCTGCACTTTCACATTAAAAGCGCATCAGACCGACAGATGATGCAATTTGATTTGATTTTTTAATTCAGAGACATACTGAAAATACAACAATGCTGAGATATTTTTCCCTTCTCTGATATCTGGCCCAACTAGTCATGCTGTTGTTATATTATCTGCTCATCTGTGACTTTAATGAAACCACGCCATCTGGACTAGGCGAGGTTACAATCACATCAGATGATATGCCTGTGCACACTGAGTACTTAGCACATAACTCTAAAAGCACATCACATACATTGTAGAAAAATACAAATTTAATGATTTGAAACTTGAGGGTGGACAAACTCCATGCCAGCCAGACACTTCAACCAGCTAAAAAAAACAGTTGCTTAGTCAATAAAACCATGTGTTGGGTCAAAAGGGAGATATGATCAAATCATTATAAAATAATTTTAAGTTAAGTAAGATGCTGTCAGGAATAAAAAAAGATACTGTGAATCTCATATAAATGTGTGAACTGAGTACAGTCACATCCGTTTTTTGTCTTTATCTACTTTATTTAGCCAGATGTATATATAACTATATCTCGTTTCCAGATTTCTCTCCATAAATGACACAGGATACAGTTAAACAAACACATTACCCTATTAGTTCAAAGGAAATAAAATGTTACACTTATTATCAACGATACTTATCACTCAGGTTTTCTAAAATGCTAAACTAATTTCCCCAATATCCAGTCAAAGTACTGACATAACATCACACACACCAGAGACATACAGGATATTTTCAACAATTCCAGTCACCTGATATTTCTGAAGAACTTGTTTAGTGGTGAGATTGACAACTTGATTAACCAGACCGATGCAACTGTACTGAACATGGGGAGGCAGGGAGTGTAACAACACACCCTGCCAGAGCCTGCATCACAATAAAGCCATTTGCACAATCATGCCATCAACGTTAACCATCATTGCAATGCAGCAGGTTGTTGGTATGTGTGTTTATGCATAGTACATCCCATGTCTGGGGAGCAGAGAGGGCATGGAGCAGATGATCCAATGGTGGATCACCTGCAGGGTGTGATATATGGCCTCAGTATGAGGCCATATATCACACCCTGTAAACTGCTCATTATATTGAACATGTCTCAACATATTAGCATTACAATCATCAACACTTTTGATAATCAATGAGTTGTTTGGGTCGTGTATTTAGCAAAAAATACCATATCTGCTCATTTCAGCTACTTAAATATAAGGACTTGTTTATTAAAAATCCTTATAAATTGGCTGACAGCATTATTGAAAGTTGCTCAATCTCCACATGGCATTTGCTTGCCAAAAAGTTTGTAACAGAAAGACTGAACTATTGGTATTGTATTCACACATCGTATTTCATAACATCTCACATGTATTTGTTAAATCTTAGAAATGTTCTCACATCCACTAATTCTACACACTTGCCATATTCCTTGACTAAATCGTTAGAAACTACAACAACGTACACTCAATTTCAGGGCCGTCTCTTCCTGATCGCTGGTAATTGGTCGGTTCTTTATTATTGCGTGATCTGATTGGACAACAGCCGCTCATGCGAGTCGCGTCACGCAGCGGTTTCCTCCCTCCGACGTCTCGGAGTCCAGTTTGGTCTAGCGACAGTCAGAAACCGTTCAGAGTACACAAGAGCAGAGCAGCGACTACAACTCCTCCCGACAACTGTGTCACGTCACCCAGAGGACGCCTTCGTCTCCAGACACCAGGACCAGGTGAATATCACAACCGACGTCGTCCGCCCTCGGTTGTTGTGGCTGGTTTCAGACTGTTGAATTCACCGCGGACTTTCACAGCGTAACGTCGGCGCCTCTCTGAACGCAACCTGCCAGCTAGCAGCTTTGCTATCCAGCTAATTCTGGCTGTCAAAACAACAGAGAGGCATAATCTGCTAGCCAGCGAGAAAACGCTGCTTTGCTCTCTCTCTCTATATATATATCTATCTATCTCTCTCGCTCCGCGAGGCGTTATCTCTCACGTGGAGGCGGCGTTTGGTTTATTTAAATGCAGACGGGTCGATGTAGTACGCTGTCAAAATAAACACGAGCTCTGTTAAATAGTTATGTGGCTTCTTTTTTTCGGAGGTGGCATCTTTTTGTTAGCTCGCTAGCTCGGTGTAAACAAACCATCATCGGAGCCTTGTCGATGGGCTGCAGTCTGGTCCCTGCTTCACCTTTTGACAACGCAGTTCGGGTGAAATGTAAGGTGACGTGTTTTTTTGGGTCAGTTTCAGGCCACACGTGTACAACCTGCTTCTTGTGTGCACGTTGAAAGAATGACACGTCTGGCTGGAGTTTTGGGGTTTCTTTGTCTTGCTCGCTCGCCACTGGTTTGAGTCTTTAATGTCACTTTGTGTCTGTGTTTAGCATTGGTGGTTGTGTCTGAGGTTGCTGCTATTTTCCTAAACGCATTTGTTTTTCACACTGTATTATTTTATGAACAACATGCTGCAAGTCGGTGGTGGAAATGGTTATTTATTGAATCCCTTGTCGGTGGATTTGACACGTACTTCTTCATTGAGTAAACCATCTTGTTTTTATTGTTGTGTTTTGTTGAACAGTTGCTCTGAGCAGAAACCAACACAACCAGTCAATGTTCACCGTTTTATCATATATAAATATGAGCGGCTATACTCAAAATCTACTTTAATTCTCCTTTTTTAAATGTTTGCATCTTAACATGTATTTGTAATTGCATATGTGCCCATCCCATTTCAGTGTTCCTCTGACTGTTCTGTTTGCCTCTAAGCATGAGGTAATCTCATACATATTTCATGGACTCGGTAGCTGATAGCCTATTTGTCTTGAACCCAAACTTTATATGTACAAAAACACTCCCAGCTGTCCCCTGGTTAGAGATTAGCCCATGGATATTTCATGGAGCGGTGTCTTAACTTGTATTTGTGCTGAAATGCATTTTGCATTTTTAATCAGTGGTTTGACCCTTTGGGGTTTCACAATGTCATTATGTCCCAGTGCGTTTGCGCTTCTGCAACTTGCTTAAGAGCACTGGAAACTTAAAACTGTGACTTACTAATATAATATCACCCATCCCTGCTGTTTCTCTCAAGTTGCACTCGTGCATGTCCATGTACTTCTGTGTCTATTGAAAAAAAACTACACAGCATAGCAGATCCATGCTGCATCATTTTCATGTATAGCAACTGTGTTCTATGGAAAAATAAAATTGTGCCCAAAGCTCATTACCCACAGTACCACAGCTAGTTTATCCGAGAAGTGTGTCACACCCTTCACATTCATTGGAAGATTTTGATAGGCAATTATACAAATAATTGTTTCAGAGCTTCCATTGCTTGAGCTGATGTGCGCTCCGACTCTCACCCTGCTAGACATTGCTATTGAGAAATACGTCATGTTTTTTCCTTTAAGCACAACTCTCTAGAGAATTTTTGGTATGATGAAGTCAGTCTTTGACAGTGTGCCAAGCAGAAGAGCAGCTAAATATAGCTTCTAAGAATAGTAGAGAATTGTCAGTGCAAAATTGATTGATCATAAGACAGAATTGCTGCCTCTCTTTATTATATATTACTCTTCTTGTCTTGGTCTAAGCTTGCTTTCCTTCCCTCTCAACTCAAAACAAGGCTGTCTGTGTGTGGTGTACATAACAAAAATAACAAAATTTTCTCTTAAATGATTTGTTGTTATTTTGTTGTCAAAGTGAAAATGTACATACACAACTACACACAGAGGAATATAAGCCTGTCACTAGTTAATTATTGTGTCCATACGGACAGTAAACATTTTCAATTCAGTTTATTTTGTATAGCCCAATATCACAAATTACAAATTTGCCTCAGAGGGCTTTACAATCTGTACACATACATCTTATTATCTAAACACTTTTGAGCATAAAGGGCATTAACAGATATAATATGTTTCTGTGTGGGCTAGCTTTAACAGATTGTGTGCATTCATATTGGTTTGTAAATATTAGTTTTTGTTAAAATGTCGTCAATTTGACAGTTATCTGATTTAAAATGAGTTTGGTGACCTCGAGTCATAGAGTTAACGAATAAAATATTCTATGATTTTGACCCCTGTTTTATTCAGCCTTTATTTAGACAGAAGGCATTGGTATTTATATACTTTTCATCTGATCATTTAGGGGACCTATTTTTAACTTTATGCGACCCACCTTTGAATTACCACCCAGTGCTTGAAAACCACTGCGTTTGGTTGCACTGTATGCACCAGCAAAACCAACTGCACACTGACCATGTTGTGGTATGTATATATGTTTTATATGGATCTTTCTGCTTTTGCGTGTGTGTGTGTGTGTGTGTGTGTGTGTGTGTGTGTGTAAAGAAAGCTGTGATAATGAGAGCACCTCTCTCTACTGGAGGCAAATCAGGTCATTTTTTATTTGCTGGTAGACATGTTTTGACTCCTGCCGTTGTCAATTAATGCCATTCACTTTTTTTTTTAAAAGAATATTCTTTTCAGTAATATTTTTGAGTGCACCGCTGCTTACAAAATGGGGTTAAGTAGGTTTTGTGTGGACGTTTGGTTAGAGTTTGGGAGCGTGTGTGGGAGAGTGCTCCTTAAAATGTGTGCGTGTGTGACATAGTGTTACACAGGTTGTGTGTTTGCATGAGTTTGTTTCACATCATACCACAACATTAACTAAAATTGGCCCATCCCCCTTGGCGAAGGACTCCTGAATGTCACCTAACACAAGACCTATGTGTGTGTGTGTGTAATCTGTAAAGGTTTTCTCTTTTCTTCCGATGAAATTAGGAATGTAGAACATCTTGTTGTGGGTACGTGTAGTTTTAGTCTTTTAAAGAACTATACTTACAGAATATTAATGGAATCTGTATTTTTATTCCCACTTTCTACCATATCTGTCAAGCATGTATCTTTGCTATGTAGCTGCCTGTTGTGTTTACTCTGAATGAGAGAACAAGTGTGTGTATGTGTGTGGTTCACTTCACACTGGTTCTCTTTGTTTATCTCTCCATCATAAGACTGCTGGCAGCAGCATCAGTCACTCACTGTTGTACCAGGACTGAGAAGTAACCAGATAACCCAGATATGAGTTATTGTTGTAAAATATAGATGCAGAAAGATTTTTTGTTGTTGATATTATTACTTTATTCTAATATTGTCAGTTTGTTAATGTAGCTGAAAAAACGGGATATTATTTTTAAAAAAACATGCTAAAGTGGCCTGCAAACAGTCATACAGTCATAAAGCAAACCCCTCCCATGTGAAGCTGCAGGTAGGCAAAAGAAAACACGTCTGATAATTTGCACTGACTAGCTTTCAGCTGTAGCTGCACAGAGACAGATAATTAAAGGTGTGTTTTCAGTTATATTGTGGTGTAGTGTGGTAATGTTAAAGTGCAGGTCTCAGTGTGCTTAGATTGTCCTACTAAACAGTAAAAGCTGGCACGTGGTCTCCAACAGCAGGTTTAAATCATTGTAAAGCTGCCCCAAATACAAAGGGAGGCCTATTCACCACCAATCCCCCTGCTATAGAAACACGCGCAGCATAAAGCACTGTAAGTGAACTGCACCAACAAATGAAGAGTTTGCCTCTAGTGACCAACACAATTTTTTGGAAATGATTTCCAACCCTGCAAAATGGCTAATAGATAGCAGGCCGCTTTAGTTAACAAAAAAAGTAACAATTTCCCAGCTAGAATGCCTTGTTTTTCATTTAATGTCATGATATTGAGCATTTATTACTCCATTTAACTCATCATTTTAATTCTTTAAAAAAAAGAAAAGGCGATTGACATCAATATTCCTTTTCTTTCTACTGTAGTAAGCAATATCAGGGACTTGAGATATTGACAATTTAACAAGAAACCCTACCATATATTAAAAAATTCTCCGACAGACCCAACTGCTACCATCTCTCACACACACGCATTTTAAGTTACATCTTTATGTTTAACTAGTACTGATATTAGCAGCCATGGAAAACAGGTTAGCAGCCATGTCCAACTTCACAGTGTTTATTCATGCAAGAAGTTTTTATCTTATATAATATGTTTATGGCTTTTGGACCGACGTTAATAACAAAAAAGATACAGCTCCCTGTCTAAAGTCTAAGTGTCTGAGTAATTAATGCACAGTCGATGCGGCTTCATTACACGTCAGAGGCCCTATAAGCCTTGCTGGTGTCTGTTGGCTGACTATCATGTTGTGAAACTCTAGCGAGCAAAACAAGTGTGATACCTATTGTGACTGATTTCAAACGGATAGTCCTCTGTATCCTGTTTTAACATACTCCTGTAGACTGTTGCAGGATGCTGTCTAACCTGAAAAACCAGGTGGGATGTCATGGAAAAGCTCATTGTCATGCCCAAAGAAGGAGGTTTGTGTTGGAGATTGAATGGCCTCATTCTTTAAGCAACACTGCAAGTACCCGATCTATCGTCTGAAATATAAAGACAGACTTTATTCCATCGTAGATATTTTTATAACAATGTATCATATGACAATGTTGTTTTTATATACATTTGATAATATTATTAGACTAAATATTATTACTTGCTGTATGTCAGAAAAATAGAGAGAAATATGTACTTCTTCCTTGTGTGTAGTGTTTTCTCTCTCTCTCTCTCTCTCTCTCTCCTCCTTGTGGTTGGTTACTCCTTTCAGGTTGTATGGGTTGAACCCTCTGCTGCTGTGTATGTGTGTGTATCTCAGATTGAAATAATGACATAGCAGGTGACAGACCATACCTGCCTGTGTGACTCAGGGAGTGAACACACATTGTAGGGTAAAACTAAGGCATGATGCTTGACAGCCACTTACATTCACACATTTAGTTTAGTACAAACATTCACAGCCATGACAGATGGTTCCTTTTGTGGGTCCCCAGTCCGCAGTACGAGAACCAGAAAATAGGTACTTATTTATTTTCATTCCACTTCTACTTTACAACTACCCAGCTTCACCACTCACTCTTTCCCCTGAGGAGGAAAAAAAAACAAGACAACAAATCAATTCTCATTGTTTATTCTTTCTCTCCTTGGGTTTGTCTGTCGGTTGCTAGGAATGATCTTTGGAGCCACCTCTTCACGAATCTACAGTGACGATGACTCCACACTGCTTTGGAGTGAAGTCAGCTGTGTTTGTGTGTGTGTTTGAGAGCGAGAGACACAAATAGAAAGATGATGACTGAGCCTGAGGGGATGCTGCAGCATGTGCTCATGTCTGTGTAGAATATTGCACGTGTAATAAATGACCTTGTGAGTGTGCTCTAGTGCTCTAGTGACCATTCATCTCAAAGTGCAGTTTTAAAATGAAGTGAAAATGAATTAGATCGTTAGTCAAAGACGTCTCCTGTCAAGTAGTGAAGTGTACGATCAAAGTCTAAACTCAATGTTGTGGCTTCGTAAAAGGTCACAGGGTGATTGTCAGATAATAAAGACGGTCCGTGCAATCGTGCATCTTTGCTGTTTATTCCAGCTCAGATTTGACATTATTGACTGGTTTATATAATGAGATATGCTTGTTCACTTGCCGAGAGGTAGGTGAGAAGGTTGTATGGTAAATATGAAGGAGCCAGCAGACGGTCAGCTAACATAGAACATACAAATATGAGGTGGTCTCAACCCTCTCATCCAACTATTGTCAAGAACATTTTTTTTTTGGTAAAAATGTCAAACAATAATACGCAGTATCAGAGAATGTATTTGTCCCGAAGTATTTTTAATTTGAGTGCAGTTCATTGATAAACATCACAACACAATAATAATTGCCGATGATTGCAGTGACTTAGACAGCAGAGTGTTCTCGTGGCGAGAGCGATCAAAGGGCCAATCATTGACATCAATATTCAAAGATCAACATTTTCCTTTGTCCATCCATCCATCCATTATCACCCACTTATCCGGGGTCGGGTCGCGGTGGCAGCAGGTTCAGCAGGCCGACCCAGGCTTCCCTCTCACCCGCAGCACTTTCCAGCTCATTCTGGGGGATCCCGAGGCGTTCCAAGGCCAGCCGGGAGATATAATCCCTCCAGCGTGTCCTCGGTCTTCCCCGGGGCCTCCTACCAGTTGGACGTGCCCGGAAAACCTCTAATGGGAGGCGTGAATGTGTGAGAATGTGTCATGACAAAATTGTCTACGCTTTTATAAATTGACAATTCACAGCATGCAAGACACACACACACACACACACATTATTGCTGGTATTGACCTGTGGGTCAAATCAATAGCACCCATGGTTAAAGGACAATCAATCTCAGAGTGACTTCAGACTTGGTACATGACGTCCAGAGAATAAAATATTGAAAATTAAAAGAGGAACTTGGTGAGTGCAGTGAACAACAGTTTCTATATTGCAGACAGACTTGATTTATTTAGTTATTTAGTTTCATTCACCAAGAAAGGGTGTTGCCCAATGGCACAGCAGTAGGGAGTATTGGTGAATCCCGGCGGGTCACGAGCCTGGTCCCCCTCAGGCTGCTGGGTAGTTTATGTCAGTCCATTTCCCGGGGTTAAAGCGTCACTCTTGGCCAGATGGTAAAGCCGTCTGCGTGATTGGTTTGCTTCATGGAGGTTGAGTGTGGAAAAATAATTGAACCTCATACAGCGACTTCAAAACAGGGGTGTATGTACGACATCCACAAGCCTTTTATGAGCCAAGAACATTGTGATCATACAGCGACACCGCACAAAACAACTTGATGAGTCATTTAGCATCCTGTTGCCGACAGACATTCTGTGTCGAATGTTCTCTCTGAACTGAAAATTCAACATTTGGGTTTGGATCAGATCCTGGGAAGCTCCATTTGGTGTGGGAGATGTGAATCTGTTGTTTTTCTCTCTTGGTATCTTATGTTGCCACCATGTTGAGTCCTATTTTAAATTTTATCTCAACATGGGGTCAGACTGTTCTGCTCTGACTGTCCTGCTACCGCAGAGTTGGTTCAGGAAGGCAGTGCCAACGACTGTGTGCACTTGTTGTTTTTTTAAAATTTATTTTGTACTCCTGTTTGTAAATAATATGACTGTAGAAGAGTACTGACATTCAAGCAGCTATTGTTGGAAGGACACAAAATTCTTTTCTGGCACACTTTGCGGTAATTAGCTCACCAAATGTTTTTGGGCTATCTGGCCTCCATCAGGGTGGCGTCTGAGGTTGTTTCTGGCTTCCGTAAAAACAGTCTGTTGAGTTAGTTAAAGGTGTGGTTGTGTTAAGGCCAGCTATGGATTGACTTTGATACGAGTAAAGATTATCGACCACAAATTTTAATAGATCGGAGAGATTTAAATATAGTATGTTTTGAAAAAGAGTTGCTTTAAAACAAGGATACTCCACCTACCTTTTTACCTCGTGATGGGTCAAGACGAACGGCTGTATTTAAGAATAAAACATTCTGTAAAGATGGTTGTAATATTGCATGTTTTGTATTTATGGCCATTTATGTTTTCTCTTTGCCTCAATTTGTGAACTTTCTCAAAGTAAGAAATGGTAAACACCCAAGGTGTGTGTGTGTGTGTGTGTGTGTGTGTGTGTGTGTGTGTGTGTGTGTGTGTGTGTGTGTGTGTGTGTGTCAAGTCTGTTAAGTCTGTTTTAATGTTTGTTTTTTTCCACTGCTTCCAGACTCTTATCAGACCCGCACAGAACAAAACTTCTCAGCTAGTTCAATTGTCTAGAGAGCTGTTTGTTCTTGTGTGGCAATCAGACCACAAGACTGTTATCGCGAGGAATCGACTACAGCTGAAAAAAAAAGAAACATCAAAAGTACTTTATTTCCTAGTTAATAGAGACCCGGCATGAAATCTCACTTTTCATCATGACAGAAAATCATGGTGCAGTTACTCAAAAAGAGTGTCAATGTAATTTTCTAAAATAGTCGATTGGGGACAAAGAGGAAGGAGGAAAGTGGAAGAGATTGATTGGACAGTCTGTGAGTGTTTCATTTCGATTAAGGCTCTCGCCCACAGGCCAGTTATCTCAGTTCGGCTCAAAACGTCTTCTTATTCATCTTCACGGCGCACAATAGTGGTTCTGTCCATCTGTCGATGTCATCGGGTTATGAAACTTACTGCCCTTTTTAATTTTATTCTGTTGACAATTTTCTTTCACAACCACCAACCTGTGGTTTGCCATTTCCTTTCGTATATGCACTCACTTACAACAACACATACCTATTCAGTGTAAAAAACACACTCACAAAGAAACCAGCCTGATCCCATTGTTGTATTATCTGTAAGTGTTGACTGCAGGTGAACAGAATCCAACAGAAATTTGTGTCTTACTTTTAACTTTTTAAAAAACTAATTCTAATAGATGATCCCAGCAATAAGTATAATATGTAAACAGTCATACCTCATAGGGTAATACGACTAAAGCGAGCAAATTACAACTGATATCCCAATGATATAGCTCATTTTACTTTGAGGATTGCTTCCCGTTGTAGGGTTGTTTAAATGATCTTTATAGAATAGTATAAGTAATAGGGGTAATATTACTGTGACTCTTACACAATGTCCTTCTACCATATTTGTGTGTGTATTATTTCTGTACGTTGTCTAGCAAAGTCAATGTTATGTCCACACTTAGGTGACTAGATATGAAAACACACTGAATCCTCTCTGTTTTGGCCTCCCACTCACTCTAAGCCATCCTTTTGCACATCCAAAAATGGTCTTTTTTTTTAGAACAGATTTGATGCTGGTGTCAAACTATAATCTGGACGTAAGAACAAAGCTATTTAAAAAAAGCTTTGTGCATACTCGGAAACAGTCCGTACAGACTGATATTAATGGGATTATTTATCCTTATGAAGGCCAAATTTCTTCAAAAGGATACAACAAATGCACCTTAAAAAGAGAGGACTTTTTAGCAGGCTTTTCTGTGTTTAGACTGTGCATCTTCCAGTTTAGGTTATGGTTAAAGTCCTCACACACCTGCACACGTGTATGCCTGTTGCCTCCATGAGGAATTCTCCTCAAGGAGTTTTAATCTGTTCCTCATTTATCAGAGAGTAGCACATATAATGGCTGCTAGATAGGACTTTTTATTTATTTATTTATGTAACACTTCAGCAGTTGTGCGCCCTGCTGTTTATAGAAATTGAGTATGACCGCAAAATTACGATGAAGCACAAATCCGGACAGCAATCATTGGATTTATTTTGGTGGAAATTTCCCATCTTGTTTTTCAAAACTGTTTGTCAAGCTTGGATTTTAAATGAAGAGATTATTGTCAGATCTGTAAAGCAGAAGACAAACTGTGAAGTGGTTTGAGAACGATGGAGAAAAGAGGGTTTGAAGAACACATCTACTTCCTGTGTGTGTGTGAATCTCTTGTTCCTGTCCTTGACGCCTCTCGTCGCTAAGCAACTCACCATCACAGCAAGTTGGCAGTGACACCTAATTGGCCTCCGGGATTGGTAGCTCCAGTATTTTAAGGCCTTGATGCCACGGGTAACTTTTTGAATTGACAGAGATAAAGCAACAACCATCATCCTCTTTATCTCTGATGCAGACCTGCTCTGGGTGAAATATGTGCAGTCGTAGTAGCCGCGGTATATCTGCAGGATAGTTCATCTTTTAAGGCGATTGAACTTGTGATCTTTTAACTGCTGGATTATGCCTCCGCTATCATATTTTATGTCTGGGCATTCAGGCCCAAATAAAAGACTAACTCACGATACGATAATGCATCATTTTACTGCGCCTTAATTCTCAGTTTTAAAGCTGTATTCAACATGTATTGGTTGTATTATGGGCTTCTATTTTTCATTGTTTGGGAAACTGCTACAGCTTGTAATTAAAAATGTGAGGAATAACAAAATCATGGAGATTCACTTTTTTTTTCTTTTTTCTTTCTTTTTTCTGCCATAAAGTCCTAAAAGATCCAAAGACTTTAAGTTCGGGCTCCTCTGGATTTTGTCGTCATCGTCCATTGGGTCTTCTCTCCGTGGAGGCTGGTCCAGCGTTTCAAGCTGGACGGAGGAGAGACGAGTGGGGCCGAGGGCCCCGCCTTCGTGCTGCGACACAGAACTTCAAACCTCATTGAACGCACGACAGATGGCACGCCTACAGATCCCATGAGCCCACGGGAGAAAGCAGACACGCCCATTTCAGCTTCTCCAACCAGTCAACTAAACACCACAGAGTGCAGCTCACACAATGAGGTGAGAACCCGACACACAAACACACACGCTGTCATCTGGTTGGTCAAGGCCATCAGGTGCGCTATGGGTCGATGGATCTTACCAAAACACACACCCTCACATAACTAATTAAGTAGGTGCTGTTAGCTGGGACGTGTATTATTTCACAACAGATGCTGACCAGCCAGGTCTTTCATTATAAGTTTTGTATTGTGTGTTATTACATTATATAAGTAAAGCCACAATCTAATATACAAAAACAATATAAAAGGTATAAAAATAAGTTGAGCATTCTTACATTTATAATAACAGAAACATAAACTATATTCTTTCCCAAATATAATCTGAATTATGATGTTACAAGAGTGTGAATGTATTGCTTTTACCTATTTGGATATTTGCAAAGCATGTAATACACACACACACACACACACACACACACACACACACACACACACACACACACACACACACACACACACACACACACACACACATCGCTGTGCCCCTTTAATGTTTGAAATGGTAATGTGGATTAATCACTTGACCAGTCAGCTGCTTTTGTATTTACTTTACATGTTTGAGCACAAGTTTCCCCTTCAAGAGAATATGTTTCCATAGAATAAAACATAAATTGAAGTTGAGAGTTAATTAAACATTAGAAGATTATATTGAAAAGGAGCAATTTAAAGTTAGTTCAGGGTGGTTTTGAGAAATAAATTCATACAAGTATGTGAAACAGTGCAAACACAAACTTGTTTAGTGCCTTGCTCAGGGGCACGTCAGAAATAGTTACTGAAGGAGAATTTGCAATCAGTTTCGCAGATTATTGGAACTTGATTTTGCTCCGTTTGCTCATTTTGAGCTTGTTTCCCAGGCTTCTCAACGTCCAACAACCTGTCCTCCTTCAAGACTGTAGAGCTGAAACACAATATTGTGTCTGCTCGCGTGCACTCTTTTTACCTGCTGTAACACAGCACTGATACCTGAGAGTCTGTTATGGCCCCTTTGCCCCGATCAGCGAAGGCAGGCTGTCTTCACACCCCGCAGGCTGCTCTGACTCTTTCGGCATTTTGGGTAGGTGCTAATGCGCGTCTCGAAATGTGTATGTGTGAACGTGAGGCATATCTCCGGAGTTGGTATCAAGCTCACTGTTTGCAAAAATAAGAAACAGAGGAGCGTCTCATCCGATCTGAAAAAGCTACAGCAATAATAACGTTGAACTAAGACCTTTTTGAACTTGTCCCTGTGAGATTCTGGTGCCTTCCTGATCCCACCTTACTGTTGCAGAAAAGAATTTCGAAACAATAGCTGTTTACCAACAATCTCAGCCCATTACTTTAGTAAGAAAGGTTTGATACCAGACATGTTTCAAACAGACCGTTACTCTTGAAACTCATCGTAACGACGCCTCTAAAATACTATAGTTTTCAGTTTATATCTTCATTGGTGATTTATAAGTGCCAAACGTTCCGTGCCATTAAAGTTCAATTCACTGTCTTTTATGGATTGTTGAATTAAATGTAGGTTATTTAGAATTTTAGATGGCGTGAGCTGTCGGCGAGTCAGTTTCAATTGAACGTTTATGCCAGTACTAATGAAAATGTGACTTCATGGAGAAAAGATCCTGCTGAGTTCTAAAGATAATCAAAGAACTAATGTAAGATAAGATAACGTAATCATGTTCTTTTTGAGTAGTGTAATGAGTGTTAGAGACACAACAGATGCTTCTTTGTAAACACACACACACACACACACACACACTCCAACCACCACCACCAACAAAACAAAGGAAATATCAATAAATAGTGAACAAATGCCAGCAAACAATGCTTGTGATGTTGGGCCTTTGCTCTCCACATCCTCTCTTTGTGTCTTTATTGCTTTCATGCATGAACGTCCAACCTGAGGCGGATCGGACATCTTGTTTCAATTCCTCTTGTTGTACCATTCATCAAGGTCATTCTAGCAATCAGGTTATCAAAGTGCATTAAACCCTCGGACATTGTGGGCCGAAAAATCTTTTAATGCTGACGCTGCGACAGTGAAAAGGGGAATTGTGTTTTAGAAAGGAACTGAAAAAGGCTGTGGGCTAATATATCATCTAATTATCGCACAGGCATGAAAGTGGTATCAATCTTTTCATTTCACTTTTGGCAAGCACGCAAATAAGTATATTTCTCAAAATGTTAATTTATTCAATAAGATATATAAGATAAAAGCTTTATGTTTTCAACTTATCTCTATACCTATTGATGGAATAAAGGAATTTGATAAGAGGTAGTTGTTAAGTCCTTTTGACTCCCTCAGAAAACAACTGAGATCACACTTGCATGGGGTTTTAAAATCAACCCGGCACTGCAGGTGATGCCATGCCCCAGTTTAACTTCCATTGAAGTGGCTTCAACTGTGAAGAGTTAAACGTCTGTGTTATTTTATTACCATGCTAATGCAGATTTTTCGCGCCCTCCTCATGGTCATGGGCAAGAACAGAGAGAACAGTTTGTCTTGTGGCCTCTTTTTTTTTAAGAGTCGGGCTTTTAGAACATACCGTCTGTTCCTGAAGGCGACGGCGTCGTTTCCAAATACTTACGATCCCAAGAGAGCGCCGTGCATGTGTGAGTCACATGTCGAATCTCTCCGTCTGTGCTGTGCAGGGGTTACTGTGTCCAAGGGTGTGCTCTTCCCTCTTTTGTCCGTTATTAGTTCAGATCCTGCTGTTATTGGCCCGCACAGTTTCAGCTGCAGCGTTGTTGCTGTTTCCTGGAGCCCTCCCTCCACCAAACTGCCAGCGTGTGACTTTGTTCACGTCGATTCTAAAGTTCAATGTTTCGTCGGGAAGATTGGAGATTTCTCCCCTCTCTCGTTTCCATAAGCTTATCTTCCACTAACTGACTGTACATACAGAATGGTAATTGTTAAGTGTGTGTGTGTGTGTGTGTGTGTTGGACAGAGGGACAGATTGGTCTTTAGTGGCTTTTAAGAAATATTGCCTCATTTAATCTTAAGCAGACTCGTTTCTCGAGGGGTTTCCTCGGTCCTCTCTTGTTCTTGTGTCTGTAGATCAACCCCGACTAGCTGGTTAGCTCATGCTTATGTGAAAAGTGTTGGAAGTCTGTGTGCTGTCATTGTTATTTTTGACTTTGTCCTGCAAACACACTTTTCCTCTAAGATTTTCTGCGCAGTAGTCCATGCTAGTGTTGCATGGAGTCTTAACAACCATACATATATACAAGCCTAAAGCAGATATGGACAACGCAAAGTTTATAATATTAACTTCCAATCACACTTAGTAAGACTCCTCCAAAGTCCACTTACTAGCCAACTGTTTACTTTGATTATACACTGGCCCTCCAACAGGTTGAATATGTTATCATGTCTGTTTGTAGTCATACACGACGAGCAGTTGCATAGTGATCCCTCTGTGCTGAGAATGGAAACTTCCCTGAGGGAAGGGATCATATCCGTGACCACTTTTACACACAGAGAAATCTGACTCCCTAACGTCGGCCTTGATAACTCGTTGAAGACTTGGGCAGCTGGGGCAGACATACCGTGTTCGTCCAAGTAACGTGCGTCTAAATGTGTTATGGATAGCCACACTTCCAAGAACCATAGCTTACTTCACTCCCACAGCCCTCCTGTCTGTATCTTCACTCCGAGTTGTTGTTAGAACTAATTGCAGCAAATGCATCACCTGCTGCTCGACCTAAACTCTGCAGCTTTCACGTACCGCATTAAGTTTGGTGCTGAACAGATGTTTTGCGGGAGAGAATCTGTTTCTTCTTCTTTTCTCAAGCACCCACAGCTTCCTCTTTACAGCTAAACCCTGTGTGTATCATGTGGTCCTTTTTGAAGAGCTGGATTCTTATTGGGTTACAAACGAGCATGTAAATTGGCTTCTTGTGAACATATCTGGTTTTACATAACATCGCTCAACTCCAGTCTTGCATCTCAAGTTGCTAAGCAGACTGTGAGCAATGAGCAGTGCACAGCAAAGGAAGTCTCGGCCAAGGTGACTGTACAGGGGCCCTGTAGTGGTTCAGTAAAACAATGGTTTACATTGAGAAGAAAGCACTTAAAATTACAGGTTTGTAGGTGAAATGCTTTCCATCCATCGCAACCTCTCGCGCTCCCTCTCGATGTGAGTGTGTATGACACACTGTCCTCTATTCCAATCGCTCTGAGAGCATTTACTGTAGCTGTCTCCCTTCTTCCCCGAATGTACTGTGTGAAATGGCGGTGGGAACGTCATGTGTATCACCACGCTTCATTTATGTGTGTATGTACTGTATGTGTGTGTGCGTGACCCTAATGTCCCCCACACACAGGTATTCACACCCTTCAAGAATAACCTCACAATCCACAGCGAGACTGGCAGCATCTGGTTTGCACCTATATCACATGCATGAATGGACACACACGAGAGGCTATTATTACTGATACGCACACAAAGACTGCAGAGCACACGTGACTCACCCAGATACCCTCTGCACACATAGTATACTCAACCATTGACGCGTACCCTCACACACACGCAAACACACACTAATCAATGGCAGGTGTCACCTCTATCTCAGAGGCTGTGTGTGTGTGTGTGTGTGTGTGTGTGTGTGTGTGTGTGTGTGTGTGTGTGTGTGTGTGTGTGTGTGTGTGTGTGTGTGTGTGTGTGTGTGTGTGTGTGTGTGTGTGTGTGTGTGTGTGTGTGTGTGTGTGTGTGTGTGTGTGTGTGTGTGTGTGTGTGTGTGTGTGTGTGTGTGTGTGTGTGTGTGTGTGTGTGTGTGTGTGTGTGTGTGTGTGTGTGTGTGTGTGTGTGTCCCTTTCTTACTATATACAGCTGCAGACTGAGATTCCTCCTCATGCATGATTAAGCGCAGACTACACACTCGCACACAGGCAGATGTCAGTCTGACTTTAGGACCCTGAAAGTGTTGTTGAATATGTGAGTCATGTACATGTCAACACACGAGCAGGGGCCACGCAGTTTGCTGGTGGGTCTTTTAAAATGTGTTAGTCATGCATTATATATACAACAGGACTTTTCTCTCTTATCCTTCTCTCACTCTATTTTTTCCCTCTAATTTCCTCACTCTTGTCTGTTTTGTTCTTTTGTTGTGGGAGTATAAACACAAGCGGAAAGCCCTTCTTTTCTAATCACTTCCTTTCAGCTGAACTGGGGTCTGTGTGTGGTGAAGATTGTGCGTCTGTGTTGGTGTTTTAAGAAATATACAGTTTGTGGTCACACACACGCCTCTTTTTGGTGTGCCAGCACATTTTCATTTTTTTTGCGTGTGTGTCTGTCAGTTACGATGGATGACTGTATTTTTCACAAAGAACCATATTAATTATGTCCCCAGCTGTGACGGCTATTGTGTTAGATTGAGCTCACGCTGTCAGTCTAATCTTCTGTTTATAAATGGAAGATTGGATCGACTGTCAAAAAATTAGCTATTTTTGGTGTGTTTTAACTTTAGATTTCATTACAGTTCTAGAGAAAACTCTAGATAAATCTGTGTTGTCATCGGTGTTAATTCAGTTCTCAGTCTGTGCTTCCATGACACGCCTTCTGCTGCTTTTTAACATTTTACCCTTTTCACTTTTTTACTTGACCTTCTGAGAGGTCACTCATTGGTTAACGCATAATAAATCTATCGCCGGTCGACTTTGATCCGTTTTAATGAGGCACAAGTCAAAAAGGAATCGCTGCTTCAAACATTTGTTATATTGTGTCTGTAATTATTGTAGTATATTATTTCAGTAATCTGACACTGTGCAACACACACACAGTAATTCCCAGATGTGATGATTGACTGCTAAAAGTTTTTTTTAACAGAAGCAACTTGAATCCAATCCGCCGAAAGAACTCTCTAAAAATACACAATCTTCACAACGACTTGTTCAGTTTTCTTCTGCATGAAGAACGTAGTTGCAGCCCAAGATCATATATCCACAGTTTGTGTTTTCTAATGATCACACCGATGGACTCGTGGTTCGTTGTCAAACATCACTGTTCAGCAGCAGGTTATGCAAAAACATCAACGATGAACATGAAAAGAAGTTCTCTTTTCATGTTGAATTGAATTTGCTTACGTGTCCCGGGAATTGATAAAATCGCACACACGCGCACGCACACACACACGCGCACACACACACGCACACGCACACACACGTCTGAAATGGATGTCATGTGTTTGCAGCAGGTTCAAATTAAATCTGGGACCTTGATGTTCTGGTCACGTTTCACTTCATTTGTGCATTAAAGCTGACATTTTTTTTTAAATGCCGTTTTTTAAAACAAGAGAAAATGTCCTCTAAAATCACTTTGTCCTAACGATGTGTTTGCTTCTCTTCCTGTCAGAGGGTCACAGAGGGCAACGAGGAGAGAAGAACAAATGAAAGGGATGACAGAGGAAGTGAAGGAGATGAGAAGGAGGAAGAGGAGAAGAGCAGTGATGAAGGGTTCATGGGAATGACGCCGCTGCTGCAAGCTCACCATGCCATGGAGAGGATGGAGGAGTTTGTACACAAGGTAACACACACACACACACACACACACACACACACACACACACACACACACACACACACACACACACACACACACACACACACACACGTATATTAAGTCATGTTAAAGTGACATAAAGTAATGTCCTGCATTCTGCCTCTTAACAGACGTTTTGCAGCACTACATTTGATTATCTTCTCGAGAGCCATGTTGGTTTTACCAAAACAGTTTTATGAAAACAATCAATAAACCACGTCGTAAAAGTAACAAATAAAAACAGAGACTGCATATGCTGGGTTTTACATTTCCTTTTTTTTAAAACCCTGCTTTATCTCTTCGGTGAGTCTGGAACTGGAAAATATCCAAAATACATTGCAGTCACTTGCAGTTACAAGTTTACGAGTCACACCTGTTTTACGGCGTAGTTTGAGAGTGCAGAGGTAATTAAAAAAAGAAGCATATTATTGGTTTGTTCTTCGTTCATTTACTTTGCCAGAACGTCATTATGGTTTGATGGATTTTTACAAATTCTGAGAAGCTGGTTTATGTCTTTGAGGTTGTTGTTTATTTTTCATAATTTTTAAATAAAAATGAACCAAAAGGCAGACTTTAAGAGTTAGTGTCTGCCTGTGAGATGGTGCTGCTGGAACGTGGACTCAATACACAAGCTTGTACTAATAATCACGCACACGCACACGAGTCTGCAGAGTCTGCTGAAATTGCAACCAGGAGGTTGTAAATTAGAAATTAATAACTCTCTCTCTCTCTCTTTCTCTCTCTCTCTCTCTCTCTCTCTCTCTGTTCTCTCCATTAAGGGTGTTTGTAGTGTCGGACTACAGTTTATTTATTAACATCACTTGACCCTGATACTGTTCATTTGACACCTACACGACACAAACTCGTGATCACATACTGTACTCTCCCTCTCTCTCTCTCTCACACACACACACACACACACACACACACACACATCCTATTTCAAGGACATTTAGTAAACAACCAGCTGCTTCTCATGAAGGACAATTTGATTAGGAGTTATTTTTTAATCAACGTTTACCATTCACACCAGCCTTCCGGTTGTTTTCCTAAACTATAATCTGATGTTGTTATCTTTAATGAACCCATCAGGTGTGGGAGGGCCGGTGGCGCGTCATACCTCACGACGTGCTCCCCGATTGGCTGAAGGACAACGACTTCCTGCTTCACGGCCACAGGCCACCGATGCCTTCGTTCCGCGCCTGCTTCAAGAGCATCTTCAGAATCCACACAGAGACGGGAAACATCTGGACACATCTGCTAGGTAGTACACGCACATTGATGCTCTTATAACCCAGATCTCCGTAAACCGTAACCCATTAAAGTAAACGTAACCCTAACCTTAAACCTTAATGGTGTCTCTTCAAGGCTATTACAGAAACATGTTGTCCGCTAGTTCACATCAAGAGCTCACACGACAGGACTGGGACAAAGATATTTAGTAAAAGAAATAAAAGATAAATAGTTGAATTAATAAAAGAATAAAGTAATTCAAGGAGTTAGTTGTACTTTTGGTGTTTTTTCTGTTTCTCAACTGTTTTTGTTTTCTTGATGATCCTCATTAAACCAAACAGGTTAGAGAACAACAAACATAATTTATGTACAATTCCACACAACAAGCACAGAAACCAAGGTTACTTGCTTTTATAAGCACTTTAATGTTGAAAGCTGAGCTGCCAGCTTTGTGTAAGTAAACAAAGTCCATCATCAAATTCCAGGTCATTCCTATTTATTTTGACTGATCGCCATTAGATTCAGTTGAATGTTTGTATTGACAACTTTGGTTTAAAGCTGTTTGTTTCTAACAATTGTTGAAGCCAAAGAGTCAGTTATGTGTTGTCTGACTTTAAAACAACTGTGTGAGTTCCTGCTTCCACCTAGTGGTGAACAGAGATACTGCACCTACTTGCCTTTGAGTGAGGCTGCGCTGCGTACATGGTGAATACTATTGATGCTACTTTTCCTGTTTTTGTCTGTTTGGTTTAAATACAAAAAGTGATGTGTTATATATGTCTCTACCTCTGCATTGATAATTGACATTAATTACTTAATTCTGGTGGGAACCTTGATTAACATTCTCACTGTGCCACTTCCTGTTTCTCCGCAGGCTGTTTGTTTTTCCTCTGTCTGGGTCTGATGTACATGTTCAGGCCCAACATGTCTTTTGTGGCTCCGGTCCAGGAGAAGGTGGTGATCGGTATGTTTTTCCTGGGAGCCATCCTCTGCCTCTCCTTCTCCTGGCTCTTCCACACAGTTTACTGCCACTCTGAGGGTGTCTCCAGAGTCTTCTCCAAGTAAGATGCCCATGCTGTAAACTCACAGATTTCACTCCCTAAGATTCTCCAGTGAAATCCACAGTGTCTGTAATCGTCCACGCTGCGCTCCCCTGTGTCTAGGTTGGACTACAGTGGGATCGCCTTCCTAATCATGGGCTCGTTCGTCCCCTGGTTGTACTACTCCTTCTACTGCTCCCCTCAGCCCTGCTTCATCTACTTGATAGTGGTATGCATACTGGGATTGTCCGCCATCACCGTCTCCCAGTGTGACTTCTTTGCCACGCCGCAGTACAGAGGAGTCAGAGCAGGTAGAGTGAGATAGTGACGTGATGCATATCTTCATTTAGAACATTAAAGCTGCTCTAATCACTACTTTACATCGCAGTATTTCATATTAGCAATGTACCAACATTTTTATGACGTGAGAATGCTGTGAGCGGGTGTTCTGTCAATGCAGGTGTAAGTATTTACAATGTCTCCGTCTCCCTGTGTGTGTTTAGGGGTGTTTGTGGGTCTGGGTCTGAGCGGCGTGGTCCCCTCCCTGCACTTTGTCATCAGCGAGGGTCTCATCAAAGCGACCACCATGGGTCAGATGGGCTGGCTGCTGCTCATGGCGACGCTCTACATCACGGGAGCCTGTCTGTACGCCGCTCGCATCCCCGAGAGGTTCTTCCCTGGCAAGTGTGACATTTGGGTAAGTGGTCGAAGGTTCCTTGTTGTAACCTTAAAGCGAAACCAATATCTCTCTTAATGGCACTCTGTTTCTCGCACACATTTCATTTACACGCTCTCTCTTTTTCCCAGTTCCACTCCCACCAGCTGTTCCACATCTTGGTGGTCGCGGGAGCTTTTGTTCATTTCCACGGCGTCTCGAACCTGCAGGAGTTTCGCCACAAGGCCGGAGGAGGCTGCACCGAGGACGGCACTCTCTAACGCACACCAACCGAGTCGGTCGTTCACTCGCACACATTTTACGGGGATACACTGGTTCTGATAATATGCACAGACACACACACACACACACACACACACACTAAACCTAAGATACTAACACACGCTCTCCCCTAAACTGAAGACCTAGGTGGGTTGTCTGGTGTCTGCGAGCATAATAACACAGGATGGCTTCCCGAGGGGCTCCATTAAAACTGACTGACGAGGGGGTGGTGGTGGTGGTGGTGGTGGTGGTTGTTGTTGTTGTTGTCTGTCGATCTCCACCTCTACTATAAATCCACTCCCAAGATGGTGTGTTTTATAAATCAGTTTTTGAGACTCCAGGAAATATCTGTTTGTTTGTGAGGAAGGGAAGGTATTCAAAACCTGCCTTCAATAATGCTACATTTTCTTCTGTGTTGAGTTCTGACATTGAAGAGTTTAATAGTTTGATTTGAAAAGTAAGCATAATTGTGGCTTTGAAAAATACATTTTGAGGTGTTTTTTTGCTGATGCTGTTTTCTAAATCGCACTTAAAAGCATTAGAATATGATGAAAACAAAAATAGTTGAGTGGATTTCTTCCATGATTTCAGGGTGAGATGTCGGGAACTGGGGTGGGCGAGGGGTTAATAGTCACTTTAAAAAGTAAAAAAAAAGGTTTTCCATGTAAATAAGATTTCTACATTTTGGGTTATAGATTTGTATGAAATGAGGAAAAAAATGTTATCGTATGATAGCAGGAATAAATAAACACGTTAGATGATGAATCAACTAAAGACGAGGAAGAGTGTTGCACCTTCACATTGAGGTGCAATGGAGAGAATAATCCAATATGGCTGCAGTTTGTGGGAAGCGCTTCTTGTGAACTGCGTATTCTGAATATGCGAGCAGGAAATATATATACAGCACATCTTGTTTCAAACTTCAAAAGTCGCTGGTGTTTTGTCGCCGATGGGAAGAAACAACTTGAGTCACTTTTCTGACCTAAAAACCTCGAAATATAAACGAGGACGACTGCATTTTCCACTTTTGGTGTTTAACCCGTCGAGCATCAGAGTTGGAGAACAGATCTCAAATCAGAATAAAACGTTCTCACGTGAACATTTGTGCTTTAAAACCAAATCTAAAGTAAAAGAGTCCTCTTGATATGTAGCCATCTTTTTGTAAATTGTCTGATATGTCTAAAGATAAAAACGGATTTCCATGTCACCAATATACGTTGATTCTTTTCTAAGACATGCCCTGTGCGGATTTGTTAAAACACATCAAGCATAACGTGAAAATATTTTTTTATAACGAGGCCCCAGAGTCATATTAATGATTTCTTTTGTGTGCAAAACGTTAGTATAATTACAGTAGAGATGCAGTTCATTGTCGTCCTTTGGATACTCGTCTGAAAACACGTGTTTTCTTTTTGATGATTTGGATTGCATTTAAATTCATCAACTGCTGTTTTTGGTATGATTTTTTTTTTGCAAGCTTTGTTTTCTCTTTTCTACTATTTATCTCTAGTTTCTGGTCATTTAGCCGGAGATCATGTGAGGTGAGAGCGATGAGGCCCGTCTCCTCAGATCTGACACCGGTAACGACTTTAGGGGCACGTGAACCGCCTCGTATTTGGAGACCTGGCGATTAAAACTAGGGGAACCTTTTTCTGGCAATACCAAAATCTCGCTCCAGCACAATGGAAACACACTTAACACAACAATTCTGAGCTTATCATAAACTACGTTTATGATTGTTTGAAATTGAGGTTTGAACGTTTCTATTTGATGGCAGCTTTTTCTAAACAGGAGTTTGAACACAATTTCTCTGTTTCCGTTTTTATTTGATTTAGTTTATTAATTTATTTCTTGGTGAGCGAACATTGTCTGTTGAAGCACACGGTCCATTATGATGGGATGAGTGTTTCATTGAAATAGACCTTTATATCTGCTGTATTGTTCTAATAAAAAGGTTTTTTAAATCGGCCATCTGTGTTGTTGATCTGTACAACACTGAACCATGATTTGAAAAGTGTATGATATAATAAGAATGTCACCTGAACATAATTCCCTCTTATTTAGAATTGGTGTCAAAAACAAAAGGAAGCGTTTGCTTTTCCATTATTTCTATTTTTATAACCAGGCGTCAGAATCTTGGTTGACATTTTATGTACATTACATAATTTGGTTTAGTCGGCTGGATAAATGCATATTTTAAAAAGGTAAATGAGTTAATGCGATACTTAAATATATAACGTTTATGCATGTCGTCTCTTAACTACTTCAATTCATATATATATTTTATATATAAATTATATATCACAAAGTTAAAGCACCGTTATGTTCCTGCTCTATTTGAGTGAACACTTTTCCTTTATGGCAGCTGCTGTCTGCTAGAAAACAACAAAAGAATCAGTCAACATCCATTTATTTGAGCTTTTATTTAAAAAAAATGTAGACCATGTGGACAGACCAGTTCACAAAAAAAAATCTAAATAGTTAGACTCTGAAAATCAGAGTCCTTTAACTAGATTCATGTTCATACGCGTTTGTTCCGTAAACAGTAAATCGTGCCTCGAGAGAAACAACCTTCACAAATGAATGGTGACGGAACAAAAAGCACTATGCCGAATAGAAAACAATAATACAACTTAAAAGGTATTTCCAAAGGGAAACAAATATATTTTTAAAGCATAATGCTGCAAATACATTCTTCTTTTTTTTTCTTCCAGCAGAGAAACAAAAACAAAAAAGTAAAACAAGCACTTTGGTCTTCTCCCTCAAACACAATGACGAGGATTATGCATTTTTATGAATGAATTGTTTTCAGCAAACTGCCAACACATTTAAGATATTTTCTGTGGGTTTTGATGACTTCATGTACTATGAGGAATTTACTTCAGAGAGTGACGTGAATTGTCAATAACGTATTCATAAATTCAACACACACACACACACACACACACACACACACACACACACGTCAAGCCGGTGAGGTACAACAACAACAAAACTCCTGACAATGAAACAAGATGTCATTTATATTCTTCCAGGTTTTTAAAGTGCTTCAGACTTGCGTTAATTGACTGCAGTGTTCAGAAACCTGTGGCAGAGAAGAGGCCGACGCTCTTTGCGCACCACTCGCCCGTCTAATTGGCTGCGTGAGATCAAGTTCTACGTCCCGTCCACTTGAATTTAAGAACCGGTATTTGAGATGGAACCGTCCAATCTCGGTTAAAGAAAAGAGCTCAACGGCTTTCATACATTTTATTGACCTCTGGGTTCAAGGAGTGATAAAACTACATTTGATGGCCTTCAACTGCAACGATACAAAAACAAAGAAATGCTCCTTTTTGATCAATATTAAATGTTTTTCTTTATTTAATACCGTGTTGTACTACTATATAATTACTTATTTTAGAATAGAATAGTCTGTGTCCAAAATCACTCCTTGTTCACTGTTTCAGACACTTAGGAGTCTTTGTCATTTTGCATCATCAACTGTAGACCAACAACTAATATTCAGATGATAAACCAAATCCCTATATAGAGCAGAACTTTAATGCTCAGCTTTCTGACGCTCGCAGAAGATGGTGGACAATAAATAAATCTCCTTGATCTCGATGGAAAACGTCACGAGGTGCGAAGAGAATACGACTGCACTGGTTATTGCTCCGCCTTAAGGACTTAGGGGGCGACATCATCTCCTTTCCTTTCATTAAGGTTGGATTCTCTCAAGGCTGCCACTGGGTCATTCACCTCAGCAAACAGACTATTGGACCTCAACCACAGAGTCAGTTTGAAAAGATAAATCAGTGTTTTCTTTTACACAGAAACAATAAATCGGGATCATCACAAAAACACCACATGTGACTCAGAGCTAACCAGAAGTGATCTTATGTGAACTAGGAAGCTTGAGAGGAATAGGCTAATGTCCTAATATGCCCTTAAAAGTGAAGTTGTCACGCTCCGCTTACAGAAGTTATTTTAACTGAGGACATGTATTACCAGAAATACTATCAAATCCATTGATACGGGTCGTGAAATCGC
The DNA here is from genome assembly GCF_009769545.1 of Cyclopterus lumpus. Taxonomy (NCBI): domain Eukaryota; kingdom Metazoa; phylum Chordata; class Actinopteri; order Perciformes; family Cyclopteridae; genus Cyclopterus; species Cyclopterus lumpus. Next base: position 8,566,086 of record NC_046988.1, read on the forward strand.
ACTCACTAAAATATTAGTATGAAAGGCCTCTTTTTAAATGTAAATAGAGGCGTCTGTTAATGTCACCTATTGTTTGTTATTTCCATGAACTGGATGATTGTTTCTTTGCATTGCTGAGGTCATGTGACACTTCACCTCTCCCCAGTAAGAACCAATGTTCTCAGGTAATTCAAAACCTTTAATACAGAACGGTTAACATCTATTAACAGTGTTTTTGGGAGCTGCCAAAAATAGGGAATAGAGGTTATTTGTGAAATGCCATCAATCACAGCAAATGTATCTTTAATGTGCGTGGACCGTTGCTTTCAACAAAGCAGCCAAGTTTAAGATAATAAAGTATCCTTGTGATTGTTTTTTTGAGGATATGCTCTGCGTGCATCTGTGAAGATAATTTGTATTACTTATTCAAATTGACCATTAAGTCAACTAGAGACTCATCTTCCATCCAATTTCTTTTTTGTCAGAAAGAAACCCATTGGAGTAACATGTGGATTCTTAAAAACAGGTTTTAAGGTGGTAACAGTTTGAAATTCTGTTTTAAAATGAACTCAACATAAATAATAACTTTAAGTTGAAGCAAATAAAACAAAAACGTACAATAAAATGATAGTCGTCCCATCGGCAGCTCGATACTTTGCCTTTTAAAATATGCGAATGAGCTGAAATGAAAACTGTTCAAACATCACATTAAACATAATTTATGCTTAATTATAATAATACTAACACTTTTTGTAGACAGGTCAAATATAGCATTGTTTTGTGCCATACTTTAACTACAATTCAAATAAACCCTAAGTAGAAAACACTGAGTGGGTAAATAAATAGTTTTTGAATTGCACAAAGTGGGAACTGAAGGTGAAAACACTCCAATGTGTCGGGACGTTCCGTCTCTCAGTCAGACGAGCGTTCAGTGAGTCAGTCCGTGAGAGTGAAGGCTGACGCCCGTTCTCCGTTCACTGTCACGATTTAATCTTCCACAGCTGTGAACAGGAAGTAAGACAGGAACAGGATTAATAAGGGTGATGAGGGGAAAATGCCAGTTCCATTTCCAGCAGTATTGAAATAAGAAGTGAAAGCACAGCCCGTGGCAGGTTGAAGAAGACCCGCCTCGACAACGCCACTGAAGAAAGCACAAAAGCAAAATACACTCAAGTATCAAAAGCATCAAGTTGAAGATCTCTGAATCGTTCAGAAAAGCGGCGCCACTGTGGAAAATGGAGGAGAAGCTTGTTTTGGCCTCGTCTGTCGATCCCGAGCTTTAAATGTCAGACGCCATCGTAACAAAGACGGAAGGTTGCTGGTGAATGAGCTATTATCACAGGTGGATCCGTACAAAGTATGAACCAAGTATCCTCCTTTTAGTGACCGCGGTGACAAATAAATGTCAAACCGATATATGATGGGATGAAGCGTTCCCCAGTCTCTACACCACGAGCTCCCAGTACCGCTCTCTGGTCTGACCGCATGACTTTAACTAGCCTCTCAGCCCAATGACAGAAAATAAAAAACCATAAACCTCTTTGTCTCTTACACACACACACACACACACACACACACTTACCTTCAGGTTAAATCCTAGTAGGTCAGATATGACTCCTGACACGGCGGACAGGATGACCACCTGGGTGATGTTGTAGAGCAGAGGGTTCATGGTCAAACCGTACAACCTGAAAGGAGCATCCAACTCCTGGAGAGGGAGAGGGGAACAAACGGTTGTTAAGATTATAAGGCATATATATATATATATATATATATATATATATATATATATATATATATATATATATATATATATATATATATATATATATATATGCGAAAGAGAATTCTGCCTTAAATAAAAATAAAAAAAGAATCCTGATAGATAAACCTCGAGCTTTGAAGATGGCCAATACCTTGAGTAGTTTGGTAGCCAGTTTTAAGACGTTGTTCACCAGTGTCAGCTCCTCTTTCTTATTTGGCTTCTTCTCCATCTTCAGGTACAGGTTGATCTGTGAAACACAGCGGATCAGTGTCGGCGTGTGAAGACGTGCCGGCTGTGCGGTCGCGCGCGTAGACTCGGCCTCACCTGTTCAGTGAGCAGAATGGAGGTGTTGCTGTACTTCTTGCTGGTCTCAGAGCCCAGAGTGACGAACCTGAGCAGGAACAGAGACAGACTAGAGCACCAGATCACCAGCTCCCAGTTGTAGTGACACTCCAGGAACGTGTCGTGGATGTGCAGCAACTGGAAGAAGAGAGAGAGGCCAGTTCATTTATCGGTCTGTAAAGAAGGCTTATTTGGGATAATAATTTATAGTTTTTTTAAGGCTTTCTGATGAACTTAAAGCCACTATGTGTAGAATAAAAGAATATCTGATGGTGGTGCCCTCCAGTGGTAGAATTAAAAGAGACGCCTGAATCTAGACTACGTTCACACTCAAACCGCCTCACGGAATTACTGAACACTACTAAAGACTGAGTTTGAGGTCACACGATGGGACGTAGTAATACATGTTACCTGTAATCCAGGTATCACCAAGATAACGATTTAAAGTCGACATACTTGGACCCCAAAGCTTGAATGTGTCGATGAGTACCTGGGCACAGCAGATGAAGACGACGGACAGCGTGAGCAGGAAGGCAGACGACACAATCACATCCACCGAGCGCTGAGGACCCCGTCTCTGCAATCGCAACCGTACCAGTTACACCCTATATATGTATATATATTTATATGTCTATATATTTCATTTACCACAGTCGTGAAAGCCAAACTCCCAAATTAACAGATGTAGAAATAAAAGTTGAAAAGGCATTTAAAATGGCCACCAGTTATATGAGTTACACAGCACATTCACTCAATTTGTTATTCAGAATCAACAGTCAAAAGGTGAGCGGCTGAAGTGGAATCACAGCTTCATCATGAGGCCGGTACCTTGAGGTAGGAGCGTAGCGACAGCCACATCTTGATGTTCTGAACTTTCTTCAGTCTAAAATGGGGGACTTCAGACTTCCTGGCTCTGCGGGCTGAAGTCAGGTGACCAAACAGCTTGGCAAACAGTAGCCTCTGAAACACACAGACATGAACGATAAAGAGTTTATTCAGAACCTTCTGGAGAGTTCGTACTGAAGCATCCAACTAAACAACTGGAGCAGCTTCACCAGTAAAAGCAAGAACTCAGAAGTTCCTCGGCTCACCTGTTTGTAGGTCCTCTCCGCAACACTGAGCAAGAAGAAGAAGAGCCATATAAGGCAAACGCGTACCAGGAAGCTGAGCGTTACCATGGTGATGACCAAGGCGTCTGATCCAGTCCCGCCTCCCAGCGCCACAGACAGCAGCTCATTGGCTGAGAGCGTGGTCAGCTGATCAAAGTCACTGTACTGAGCCAGCCTGCAGGAGACGGAGAAAGTAAACCAGCAAACATTTAAATATTTGTACTTTTATAACTATTAGTGAGCATCCCCCCCCCTACTACAGACAGTTTGTAATATGTATTAAGTAAAACATTATGACATAGTTTTTTATTAATAAGTATTTGTAAATATTTCTCCTCAATGTTTTCACTCTTTTTTAGAAGTTTAAACCCCCAAACTTAATATATTTAATTGCCGTATGTTAAGCCAGCAGTACCTGTACACAAAAGGTGTGAGGCCGAGCGTCACTGAAACCAGGTTCCCAAAGACCTGGTAACCAATACCAGGGTTGTAGAGATTCACCTGGAGGGAGGAGGAGAAACAGGCGGCTTGTTGTCTTTTTGCACAAACATTAAATGCATTTAAGTCTTTGAGGACCAAGAGAATTGTCGCTCACTCGTTTCATGATCATCCCGCTGATCTCCAGAACGGACATGTCGGCCTTCTTACACTCGTTGCCCTCCCACACTATGGCGCTCACTCTCTCCAAACCGGGATTGGAGCTGTGCAGCCAGGGAGCTTGACCCTGAGGGCAAAAAACAAACACACACACACACACTATTATTGACCTGTCGATTTACTGTTTGCCACGTCGCTCTGTAGTCCAAGCAAGCCACATGTCTGATGGAAGAGGCCTCACAGACCTGATGGAAAGGGTCGTCTCGATATTCCTTTTTAGCAGGGGGGCAGACAGGCGTCCCACCTCCTTCGCCCTCTGTAAACAAAAAGGAGTCACAGTATTAAATTACACTACAAACCCTAAAAGATGATCCATGATCAGGGACTTTAGCAGGTTCATCAAAACAACATATTCTAATGCTTCTTTAGATATTCTATAATCTCATCTTCAGACCTGTCTCTGATGTGCAGGATGATCTGCACTCGGCACAGTGCAGGAAGTCTTCCCACATCAGGTCCTCCGTCTCAGACTCGTGTCGAGTGCTCTCTGAGTCCTGAGTCCTCAGACTGGAACATCTGGAGCTGCAGCTGGTGCCAGACTTGGGAACTTCCTGACAGACAGCAGGGAGGATTGTTATGAAACAATGTGCCTTTATCCCATTTCCATTTTTTCTGGTATAAATTCATTGAACTGCTTCTAAAAGTGAACGTGCCGCCTTGTGTGTGCTTACCTCCACAGCGAAGTGTTTCTTGTAGTGGTGTGTATTCTTGCGGTTTCGGAGCGTAGAGTCACTGTTCATTCTTTCAACTCCCCTGCGGAGGGCGCTGTAGGATGCTTCAGGGTCCTCCTCACTGGACGCCTCATCCGATGCTGGCTCCTAAGAGACAGAATCCACACATCAGCCACACCCTGGAGAGACGGCCGTGTTGTGGCCTCAGCAGCCACACAGTACGTGTGTTTCCGGTGCGATGGATCACCTTGGTGCCGCTCGCCAGCATCAGTCCCGTGCCGAGGGGGGGGTGAATGTGTGCGGGCTGGATGAGAGAGTTCCAGCACACCTCATCAGCCCGGTTCAGCAAATCACATCGCGGCTCGTGGAGCTGAAGCCCCTCCTCGCTGCTGCGATTCGTCACCCGGCCGTCCAGCGAGACGTAGCCGTTGTCCGTCTCGGTCGACTTGTCGATGGACAGTTTGGACTTCTTAGATCTGAAGGAGGAAGCGGAGGAAGAGATGGAGGACAGGTGGAAGAAAACAGCGAGAAGGAGAGAGCGATAGAAAAAGATAGACATGTACAGATGGATAGACAGATGTTTAGATAAAAACACAGCGGGGCAGTCTCAGAAGAAGACATGCAGCGAGATGAATCACACTAAGAGGAAGCATTCAACACATCACTGTGGAACATTCATACAAAATGAACACCAATATTGGTGAAGAAATACGTACTGGAGGACTGCTGCTGTACTAACGACTCAGTTAAACCTCTGAATAAGTTGAATTAACTAAACCTAGTGCTACTGGTACTCTCAACTGACGGTGAGCATTAATAATCACTGAGAAAAATGGACTGACTGAGTGGGGGGTGAGAGTGGCAGATAATCAATAGATGAAGAAACAAGTTATTTAGTGCTCTGAAATGTTCCACACTGTTGTTGAAGCTGGTCAAAGTAGAAACTTGGGGAGGAAGCAGCAGTCGGAGACAGTTGTGGTCAAATTCAAATGACAGGTGTATCATTGTTTTGGAGAAAGTCAAAAGTGATTTCTGGTAGATTTCTTTCCCAGCAAAGATCCACGCCCCATGTTTCTTTATTGCACAGCTTAGTCAGCAAGTCATGCACATTAAAATCAGCTGCACGTCCCTTCCTTCCTCACAGTGGTGCCAAAGACTAAAGATTGTTTTCAGTGTTACATTTTGGTGCCTCAGGAATTGATAGTTGTGCAGACAATGTTGCTTATCAACATCAAATGGGATGTATTCAGTCAACCTATTTTATTAGGAGGGTCAAAGTTAACGCTGAGATAAGGAAGAGACGTTGCAGCCGTCAAAGCCCAGGTTAGGTCTCACTCGAGCCCGGGATTCAGTTCTTAGTATTTCAGTTCAGAAATAATGATATCAAACGTACGTGTGTAAGAGTAACCAGTAAGATTAAAAGACAAAATGTAATTTGATTACATTTATAGATTTTTACCAACAACAACTAAATTATTCCAACTAAAATGGACAAAAACTATAAAACTTTGAACATTGACCATTTGGTGAACTGAACCCCAGTCCCGTCTTTGTATATCATCTCGTTTTAAAAAGATGAGAAACGAAAATACACACCCAGCTTTACAGATATCATGCCAGAAATCTTGGAAGAGAGTGCCCAGGCTGTATGTGCTGCTGGCTGAGTGGGAGTGTGGCGCCCCCTCCTGTGTGTTATCGGTAGTGCTAGACCCGTCGCCTTCCCTATGCACCTCCATCTGAGATGCCTTCCTCAACTTCCTTCAGTTTGAAAAGAATAGAGAGTGGAGAGAGACTTAAAGAGGAGCGTTGAAGCTACAGCAGTGTGTCCACCGGGAACCTGGTTGCATTTTCTTATTATGATTTCAACAAGTGTTAGCAGTAAAAAATACTTTTACTTTGAGAGAAAGAGACAATGCCATGTTTCAAAAAGCAAAAGTACCGGTGGCCGAAACTCAGGCGCCCGCCGGACACAGATGCCGATACAGTTAAAAAGCCAATTCTGCCCATTTTAGGTTGTTATTCTGCAAAAGTAGAGATTCTTCAATAAAAAACTAAACGTGTTGGACAAATGTAAGAGCTTTCCAATATCAAGAGGACATGCTCTGAGATGACAGACCTTTTCATGTACAACCTGTATTCATACAAAACAAATAAAGACCAATGTTTTTATTTGAAAGAAAAGGGTGTTGAAAAATTTATCGGGGTAAAAAAAAAAAAAAAGGGACAAAACACGACGCAAAAAAATTCCCAGATATCACATTTATTTTGGTTATATCTACTTTTGCAGTATATGAACATAAAAGTTAGATTTTTGCAGAATTGCTCCTCAAAAATTGTATAGGGAATTGTTGACAATATTTGTTGCTTTGAGATGTATGAGACTGTATGCACTTTCAGACCTGGAGAATGATTTTTCTGTCTATCTGTGAGATAAAATGTCTTTAAGACTTGGCCGAGGAAGAGAGAAAGGCAGATATAGAGAAATGTACAGAGGAACAGAATCTTGTGTAATTATAATTTGACCTTTTTTTCCCTCTTTCCTTAATAAAAGAGATCCAAAATGTATTAATTGAAGGAGCAACCACTATTATGACCACGCTTCCTCCAAACCCTTTCCAAAACTGTGGCATGGTCCAATTTTCTTCCCAAGAGTCTGAAAATTGTCTTCAATAATTGTGAACCAGAAACTGTGAACCGGCGGAGCAGAAACCACAAACTGCAAGTTTAAAAACTATAAAAACACAACAAGTAAGGCAAGCTACTTTCTACTTTCACACACACAATAAATCCCATTCGTCTTTAAGCAGTGATGTTATATTTATCATGGAGAGATTCCAAGGCTGGCAAGCATGTAGTCTAGAGATAATACAATGACTTAAATGTTGGTCCTAACTCTTGCCCAGATGCAAAAGATCCTTTAAAGAGCAGAATAATTCATAAAGATTAAATGGATATTAAACTAAGTTGGAAAGCTGAGAAGAGTCTGCTGATGTCGACAGAAACTCTCTCCATGATAAATATGCTTTGATTCAGGTTCATTCTTTTTGTGAAAGAAGCTGACTGAGAACTTGTCAGAAAGCAAACGGTGAGAAACACGCAATCCATCAACAAAAGACATTCTCATTCATTTGTTTCCCTATTTCTAGACCTCGTCCATTTTCTCCTTCTCGTCTTTATCTCCTCCAGCGTTTCCCTTGCTCGATCTCTACTTCCCTTCTTTTCCTCTCTGCACCTTCTTTCCTTCCTTCCTTCCTTCCTTCCTTCCTTCCTTCCTAAGCAGCACTTCCTCTTTTCTTTCCCAGAGCTTACCTGCGTCTCTTCGCCCCGCTGCTGGAGGCCGGTTTCGGGGTCCTGGTGGAGACGATCTGACAGTGGACGGTGCCCAGCAGCAACATGAGCCAGACGGCTCCAAACACCTCGGTGGTCGGTATCCCATGAGGCTGGGGGATGATCACATACAGGGCTGCTGCTGCAACTGCACGTTTGGAAGATGGCATCCATTACATTATGAACAGAGAAATCGAATGGCAGTGTGAATGTTGTTTTAACACCAAAGGAAGCTATACACTTTATCATTTTGTTTTTCCAGTCACAATGGTCACTAAATGGATTTCAGATAGCCTTACATCGATACGTGATGTCCATATAACTACAATGCTTATATGCAGAGAAAGTTAAGGTGCTAGAGATCCAGATACTTTTCTAAGATGTTCGCGGAGAGTGACCAAAAAAAAAGAGAGAGAGAGAGAAAATAAAACAGCTCTATAACGGCAATAAAGGTCATCATTGTGTCGGTGGTGGAAAACACTGTACAGTTGAATTAACAGTGTTTTTGCAGATATGCAAGCGTAACCTGGGAGGACACTATACACCATGTGTATTCTGAGAAGAACTGCAGATAAGAAATAAAGACCAACGGCATAATCCTTCACTAGGTTGTGGGGAAGGGGCACGCATTCACTCACACTCACACACACACACACACCTTGCAGCAGATAGAGAACCAGCAGTAATAGGAAAATGGTTCTGGAGGTAACCTGGATCCACCATCGATAAAAGAACGGGAAGAAGACGACTCTGACGATGCCTTTTCGGGTGAGGGACGTCCACGGACTCTCTGGTTTGGCCTTAGCAAACGCTGAACCTGTGGAGGAAGAGAAGCAAATACACATGCTTAGTATTAACGAGAAGAACTAATTAAGCCAAAAGGCAGTTATTCTTTCTATTTATCCTCTCTCTTTCTAATTATCTTGATGGAAAAGAAGTTTGCACACAGACATTTTTCTTCTCACCTCTAACCAAATCCACGTCTATAAGGTCTGGTTTGACATGCCCCGTCTTCTTTGGCTTGTTCCTGAAGCCCTGCAGTGGGAGACAGAGCAACACACAGTCAATGCCAGACGAGGAAAGAAAGAGAAACACATTATTAATACACGCAGGAACTCAACTACAGGAGGCTTCTCATGCAGCACGCTATGCCTTCATGAACACATACACACACACACACACACACACACACATTGAGGAGGCACACCGTGCATCGAGGCTCACGCAGCTAACGGCTCTATTCTCCATCTCACTGCAGAGGCATCTAGACGCACGTCTACACATCTGAATTTAATTCAGCGGGATCTGGAAACCAGTTTTGACACTTTAAAGCATTGAGTCGGACTAAATGTGGAGTCCCTTTTGCTACTGTGCATTTGTTACAAAATTCAGGAGGACATAAGAAGAAAACATCTATAAAAGGCCTTTCGGCTACGTCTTTTCAAAAAGTGTGTCACGGCAGTCATTCATCTCAGTGAGGTTTGCTGTTACAGCTTAAAAGTTGGTGCTTTGTGCAGTTTATGAGCCGGGGAGTAAAGCTCCCCTGTGACACACTGACATCCTGAGCCAACCAACCACTTCCTCCTATAACACGTATTACACTGCGTCTGTGTGAGGACGGCCTTTCTCTGTGAGCGACCGCAGAGAAGAATAAATAAAAAAGGTGCGAATGTGTGTGTGCAGCTATCTTTGGAAGGACCCATTTGAGTTTTAGACCCGTCGTCACTTTTACACTGGAGAACGGTTCTTTTCAGTCACATTCAACCGGGCTGTGAAATATCCCACAACGAGGTGCACTTGGATCGGACTGGCTCATGCTAATATTTACATACGGGCCAATCTGATTTTGTGTTATCAGTAAATTGTTTGATACGGAGGCTTGATTGTGGTCCTTCTTTAAATAGCACAACCAGCAAGCTACTATGCAGTGTGTGTCTGTGTGTGTGTGTGTGTGTGTGTGTGCGACAATGCAGGGCTAAAAGCCGATCAATAGCTTCCTCTTGGCAGTAGATTTACCGCAGCATTAAAGTCCTTCACAAATATCCTGCCTGGCCACAGATCTTATCTCTGTGATACTCATGGTCTCTTAAGCTAGTTTCTCCTTCAGTTACAAGCTGCGATGTTGCCTCAGTGACCTGCTCCAACATGTATGAAAGTCATTCATTAAGAAGAAACTGCTATCTTTGCTGTTTACAATCCTTATTAAACACCGGTGGTCATATTACTTTTAATTCATGCTTATGTTGCGCTATTTGATACACACCTAAAAACTGCACATATTTAAAATGTATTTCAACAATAAAAACCCAGCAGGATATATTGTAGTTTTCCGTTTGTACCAGCGGGTGGCGACTGGTTTTCCTCGGCAGAGCTTAACACTTAGAAACGGTCTATGAATTATATTGAGTGTTACACATGCTTTAGCCAAAAGGTTGCATAAATAATGATTAAATAAGATATATAATATATGTATTGTCTTGTTTGTTTTTGCAATGTCAAAAGGTCAGAAGGGAAAGAAAGAACTATTTCAGTTCTCGTGCTTTGCTAAAATAACACCTTCTGTTATCTATTATGCTTTTTAGGAATCTACAGCGTGCAATAAAGACACAAATGAGCGGCTGTTTCTTCCACAAGATTAAAAGAAGAATTGGTTATCTACATTTTTTATGAGGCTATAAACATTATAATAAACAGTTCACAAGGGTGAAAGGCTGACGCATTGAGTATCCATCCTATGCAAAGATAAACGCAGCGCTGTCTGCGGCCGATACAATCTCTGAGAAACCAATTACTCGACAGACGAAGAACCGAGGACACAGTGTAGTGTTTTATGTGTGTGTGTGTGTGTGTGTGTGTGTGTACATCTCTGGACTTTAAGCTCATTAAAGAGAGCGTCTCTCACTGCCGTTTACAGGACAAGAGGTACAGTAGGGAGGAGGCGGAGGAGGGACAGAAAGCAGAAACCGCTCATCAGAGGCCATCTATGTCTTTATTCATTCAAAACAAGTAGACTAAATGTATCCCTGAAAATATGGCAGCCTGCATCAGGTACTCGGACCCCAATTTGGTAATGTTGGTTAAAAGAAAATCTCTCTTCAATCCAAGGGGGGAAGGATTTAAAGGTCAAATGGTCACAGCAGACCGGTGGAGAGGCTCTAATTCCCACAGTTCTTGCTTCAAGCCGTGCACACACACAGAAACAACACTGTCCCTTTAACCCCAATTTAAAACCCACAAAGTAATATCAATAAAGCGAAAAATATATTTTGGGTAATGTAGGCGGTAGAGAATTAAATTGTGTAATAGTGACACAAAAAGACTTGTTTTCCCGTTTCTATGACTATACCACTCTGCAGTGTCTCCACTTCCTACTATGTCATTTAACCTGTTTAATTATGACATTTTGGAATATTATAGCGCAGAAAAATCGCGCCAAAAACCTCATGCAATGGCATCAACTAAGCAATTATCACGATCGATTTCCTTTTATTCTTTCCCTTGTCTTTTAATTTCTATCAATCGTAACTCTTCCCCATATCTTTTTTGTATTGTTATATTGTCTAATTGTGTAGATAATTCATATATGCCTTATTTTGTAGTGTTGCTATATTATGATGATACATTATATTGTTATGTGATGTAGGACTCAACAGAATAAAATATGATAAACAAGGAAGAGCAAATGCAGATGTCCGCTAACTGGAAGCTGAATTGGTTACGTCTGTTCTGGTCACGGAAATGCAGCTCAATAACCATGAAAAACGGTTTTGTCTTGTATCAATTATCAATCTGAGCTGACCTTTTAAGTCTGAGTTATTGCAGTTCTTTCCACCCTAAAACTGTCCAAGAGTTGAAGAAGACCAACGTGTTGGTGCCACCCTGATCACATGACTCGTGCTCATCCAGCTGTGTGTTGACAAGCAACTCTGGAGGCCACAGCTGCTCAGTTCCATTAATTGTCCGGCTGCAGGTGAACTTGAAAAAGAAACAAGTTCTTCCTGCAGCCGGCCATAAAGCAGTGTTGCTACAGTGTGAATGCAGAGCGGGGTTAATAAACACAGCGGGATTCTGACATGGCAACTGACATGAGCGATCAAACCAACCAATCACAGTCTAGTTGGCTACAGCGTGGGAAGCAGATGTGCACTGTGGGACAACAAGAGGGACGTCCTCCCCGCTGTATACTCACCAGAGAAATAAACTGTGGAGAGAAGGAGGAAAAGACGGATGGAAGAAGAGGGGATGGAGATGAGGAGAGACGGGCACGTGACACCCAGCCAGGGGGGCAGAGAGGAAAGAGTTAAAAGAAAACATTGGAAAAGAACTGGCAGCATGGTGAGAGGCAGCAGAGATAATAATATGACGAAGAGGAGGAAGGTGGAAGAGTGAAGACAAGAAGTCAAAGAGAAGACAAGAAAAACTTTGACAAACAGGGAACCAGAAGATAGAGAGGATGAGGAGAGACAATTAGAATACGCAGAGCACAGAAAGAAAACAAAGAGGAAAATGAAAAAGGGAGAAAAAAAAGAGACGTCAAATAACAGAAACACGGAGCAAACGATGAAACAATCGCACCTTTATTTCCCGCTGCTCCACTGACTTCTCCCATATCTGTTGGTCATAGGCGCCAATCTGGAAAAACAAACAGGAGAAATTATTAATGATGAATTGTGGAGAGAAGAACAACAGAAGGTTTTAGTTTCCAGATGCTTTGCACACGTCCTCTTGGAGAAAGAGGAATAATAACTTCCCTTTAACAGAGGATCTACGCTTAGTTAAAGAAGTTTAAATAATCTCCTTGAAATCAAAAGGGAACTGCCAACGCCCCTTCGATGCATCCTTATCATTATTATGGAGGATTATATCCCCCATCACAACGGATTCTAATATTGTGACGAGTCTGCACAAACAGATCATTATGGTTGGCGTTTTGCATTTTAAAGCTCTTGCTTCACAACTGGAGCCGTCGTGATCTCATAAAACAAGCTGGATATTTACAACCGTGTCACTACATGATTGGTGATAAATACTTTTCACCACAAATTAGAATTTTAAACTTGGCAATCAACATTTAATTTTGACAAAGAAAAACAGTAATTAACCCCTTAAACCCCTTATTTAAAAAATACCACCAACTTTGACATGACTATATTCTGTAATAATATCAGTATTTGAAACTGCATTTACAATGTTAACTGGTAAATATTGAACCCGTGTTTTTATGGCATCAAATGGATCATATTATACACCTTTTCCTAAAGTGTGTGTTCAGCATCACTTTTCCATATTATTAAGGCTGTGGAACCCCTCCAGAGTTGAAAAGGTGAACATAGTTTAGCACTAAACCACACCTGCTGAGTAGATCACATTTGACACACAAACAAAACACACCATAATCTACAGAAAAGCCTTCTTTCACCTCTGTCTCTACTTCATCTTCTCTAAAGTCGAGTTAAGAACCTGTGTAACTGGTCCACAAGGGGCATGATCTACTCAAAGAAAAGAAAACAGAAACCTCTACGACAGCGTGATCTTGTGCTAAATGTATCAACGTGTCTCTCGAAGGGGGATATGCATGCAGCACCACCTGTCACTGTCACAGAGATCAATAGACCTGCAGAGTGTGTGTGTGTGTGTGTGTGTGTGTGTGTGTGTGTGTGTGTGTGTGTGTACAGGTGGGATGGGTGCATGAGGCTAGTGGAGTGGTCAACACGTACTCATGTAGATGTACGACTTAGAGATTCGTCAGTGTGCCTATGAGCGTGGTACGACAGACAGAGCCGTTATCGTGGGGACAAGATGGATTGGTTTTTTGGTTCAGATATCCGTCCCTGGGGACACACAAAACAAAAAAACACACTCCAAGGTCAAACTGTGGCAATTTCACACTGTCAGATTTTTAAATCCACACAGCAACGATTAGCAGAGGAAAAACTGGGAGGCAGAAGTCAAATTGTTTAGTTTCTCATACAGCGTTTTTTATAGACTTAAGAGGATCAGTCAAGGATCTGACCTCCGCAGATCAGTGTATACACGTACGTGTGTGTGTGTGTGTGTGTGTGTGTGTGTGTGTGTGTGTGTGTGTGTGTGTGTGTGTGTGTGTGTGTCTTTCAGGCATAGAGTCTGGGTCATCACGCAAGTTCGCCAGTGGAAAGTCTGCATGATTAATGAGATGTCATTAAAAATGGATAGAAAGAGAAGAAGAGAGGAAAAGGGAGGTCAAAGACAAGCATAGAAGAACATGAAGAGACGAGAAAGTGTTTATGTCAGTTAAAAGGCGTCCTTTATCAATCTCTCTCTCTCATGGATAATAAAACAGGAATAAGTGTGTGCTTTTACTTGGATAGCCCTGATGACTTGTGATATCCCTGTGTTAAACACCAGCATCGGATGTGGGTCAGGCAGTGCGTCACGTTGAGCCTGAACTGTTTTTTTTGGTATCACTCTTTCAATGCTTTTCTTTTCATTCTGAAATACTGATTGCGGCTGCAGGTCACCCCATCGCGCACACAATTACTGCTTTACATAACAGAAATGTCATCCGACTGCTGATAACCTCGCACACAAATGATTCAACTTGTTTTGTCTGTGTCCAAAGCCTTCAAGTGGTTTGTTTATTTCAGCCCTTCTGAGAAAACAAAAAAACATTCAGTTAAATAGGGAGTGTTTAATAACTTTTAAGATTGAAAGTAGTACTTGACAAAATCTCACAACTTTCAGACTAAACTCTTCAGCCAACTGTGAGCGTTGAAGTCGTCTGAAACGAAGACATTTTAACATCTCCACTTCCATGACAGCTGGGCACCAAGTGATGCAGTCAAACGCGTCACACCAGCTCTACGGGGACATTGTGGTGAGACTCTACAATTCAGAAATACTCTTATAGTCGTATTAAGTACCATTTCTGCAACAGGAGTGCATCGCTGATCCATGGTCACAGTGATTTCTTTTAGTGCCGCATAAGGCCCTGTAGGTAACTGCTCTGTTCTTCAGCAACATAACAACTGACATTACGACTGGGAGTGAATGACAAATGTGGATTCTGAGGCTCCACCAGTTGTGAAAAATGGGATATTCTCAGCACCGGATAGCATTCTGTCTTACTGATTAACTGTGTGTCATTTGGGCTGACATTTCCACATCATTGAACCTAGTAAAAAAAACACACACACAAAAGGAGAAGATGTTCGAGTGTATGCCAGAGGGCAAACGTGAGCAGACTACGCAGCAGTAAGATTAAGAAGCAGAGAGGGTGTATACGAGGAGGGCAGGTACGGAAAGAGGAGTCATTTTCAGACGCATACAAATCCCTCGTTACATCACACAATGATGCGGTAACTGAGATCTGACAGGGTGGTATTAATGGCACTGAAGATCCGCCCCCCACACACTCTTTGAATGAGATATATAGATATATATATATATATATATATATATAATAATAATAAATCCTTTATTGATCCCACAGTAGGGAAATTCTTCTCTGCATTTGACCCATCCTTAGTTATTAAGGAGCAGCAGGCTGCAGTGAAGCACCCGGGGAAAAATATAAATATACGTAAATAATCTACATTAAAAAGGTTGCTTTAGTAACCGACAGGAGAGAAATATTCTTGGTCAGACAGCAAAACAGCAAACTGATTTCACTGAGAGAGAAACAAATCGATCTTCTGCGATTTGACAAACAAATCAAGTGCAGAGAGAGCACCAGAAGGAAGGATGACGAGGCCAAGTGTGCTGCTGCTGCGGCAGTGCTGGGGTCACCATGACTACGGAGGCAGAAGCGATTGAGAGAGAGAGAGAGAGAGAGAGAGAGAGAGAGAGAGAGAGAGAGAATGCCGGTGAAGCAACAGAGTTATATAACCACTGCCTCTGCAATGGAGGGGGTGTCTCTCACACAGAGATGTGGTTTGTTTTGAAGCGCGTCTCCAGTAGATATTCGCAAGATTAACACATCAATTATCAGCTGTCAATCTTTTCCATTTAACTGCTGTTATTATAGATTAGCTTTAGGCTTCAAGTACCACAAACTTGATTATTGGATACGTGTGGAGCATGTTGCCTTTTAAAAACACAGCCACCCTGAGCTCAGTCTTGAGCGGTGACTTTAAAGCTGCTCGCAGCAATACTTCTCGGAAAAACAATGTGAACCATTGCTTTTAGAGAAATGCAAAAAGGTGTAATGTGAAAGGTGTAAGTCGTAGTGACAACCCCACAGATAATTATCACACCTGCTCTGCTCCACAGAACATCTTCCAGCTCAGTGTTTTGGTTTCATAGCTCACCACTTTATCATCACTTTATCATCGCGGTTCAGTCACCTGTGATTTCCAGTCACAACAGGTGGCGTTTTCCTTGTACACTCCCTGCTCAGCACCAATTGGCTGACAGACAAAGTCAGCAGCTGGTGACCATAGTGGAGCACCGCGATACTAAATTGCCAGATATTTCTCTCAAAGGTTGGTGGTGACAACACAACTGAAAGAGGAGTGGATATTTGACTTCCACTCATCAGATGGAGAGATACGACTCCAAATGAATCCCAATGCTGCTCTGTGTCGGCTGCATTTATAGATAAACTGCATACAAGTTAGTCATTTAAACGTTATACAGTGTTAATATTTTGGAAACTGTGGTACTCTCTACTGTGGACCAGGCTGTCCTGGAAAATCCCTCACCTATAAGCCATCCCTCACATAAGTCAGTTTAGGTGTGGTGAGCTTTGACGCACCGAGAAACCACCAGTGGAAACACCGCTAGTGTGTATACAAGGACACTTCATGTTAGAGAGGTGTGCAAACGGATGGAAGATGTTCAAGGACTGACAATGAAAGAATAAATAAAATGTTACATTTCAAAATCCTGAAACTAATGATTATTTTCATTATGCAACCATTCAACTTTTTTTTATTTCATCAATCATTCATTCAAGATATTGAGTTTACAGCAATAAAACAATTTGATGTTTAACAAACTGGTTCTCAAAAATTGTGATGACAGTTGACCCCAAAACTAAAAAAAATTTAAAAACAGATAGTCATTAAATACGTGATTTCCTATAAGGACACAAGAAGAAAAAAACAAAAGTCAAAACAGGATTAAATGACTGAAAGACCCGTTTGGGGTCAGACAGCTGGTCGTGGTGTGCAGGTCAACCCTCTGCTGGGTTTTCACCATGGCAACGCACACAGAGAGATGTGTGTAAGGTCTATTTTCAGCTCAGACAGGTGTGTGTGTGTATGTGTGTGTGTGTGTGTGTATGTGTGTGTGTGTGTACGTCAGATCTCTCCACTCGCTTAAACGCCGATGTTGCTAAAATGTTTCTTTTCACATGACAAATAAAGGAGATTCAGTGAAATTTGGTGCCGATTAATTAGCGGTTATGGGTTAAGCTATGAAAAACATAATGGTGATCAGTTTAGGGATCCAACTAATAACAGTCAATCAATTAGAATTAATTCAATGATTATGTTGTTAATAATTTTGTCCATGCAATGTCAGAATATAAACAACAATGTCAATCAGCTTCTTATAACTCAAGAGGACATCTTCAAATGTCAAACTAAAACCCAAACATTTTTCATTTGTTTTCAATTAAAGCAAAGAAAATATATGAGAAAGTGGAACGAGCAAATTTGTGGCAACTATCAAAATAGTTGTCAATGAATTTTCCGTCCATCTACTGATCGCAAAACTGTTTCAGGTCCAATTTTACTATTAATAACAACAACTGGCAGATTCGAGCAAATGAATGAGATTCAACCTCCGCCCTTCATGGCCGTCTTGTCTGGAAAGCTGTCGGGTAGATGGGATCTTTCTAACTGTGGGTGCATTGTCCAGATTGACAGACATATTTTGGGGTGAGACAAAGACAGCTTTTGATATAATAAAAAGGTATTATATAAATAAACATATGAAGCTACGCGACACACCATGTGTCGTCTCTACTCCAAATATAGTCATGTCCTCCATATATAAACTAATTTCATGGAGACTCTTCACGCTGAGCCTTGACGTCCACAGATCTCACCCACATACCAAGGATATGAATTATATTGCGCATGTCGTATAATATATATATATTTTTAAAAGGCTCCAAAGCCACCACAGGAATAAACGATAAGCGGATTTATTTAAGTGCAACGTTTTAAGCAAAAATATATCACCGACATGACACAAGAAGCTGGCGACACCAGACGATTAGTAAGCACTATGAGTCAGACATTTAAAAACACAAACAAGTGGAACCGATCTAGACTGGAAGGCACTGTGGTAGGAAGACAAGCAGCTTCCACACAAACATAACAGTCTATATGCGGCCTGTCTGCAGAAATAGTGCAGTCAGAAATACACTGAGTCATGGAGGCGCACTGCTCGTAGGCTGGAGAGAAGAGGATGGGAGGTCCAGCTTCACGGGACGCTCTGCAATGTCTTCAGGTCAGTAGGACCAGCTTGTTACCTTTCTGACAAAAAAAAACTGCCCATTGCTTTGAGACTCTTCTACCATACTTCTAGTTTCACACATTCTTTAGGTATCCGTCTCCAGGATTTGAGTCCAAATGCTGTGATTTTGTATTTTTCCAGATGCATTCAAGGATTACGTGTAAATTCCTTCTCCTTGAACCAAATGAATGAGCAGTTGACGGTTTGGGGACCAAAACAAATTAAAAACAAATAAACATAAAAGGAGGCATCTCACTCCGACAAGTGTGTACAAAATAAACTGAGCGATGTCCTGATCAGTTACACAACGCACACAAGTAGCTAAGGCAACACAACACAACACAACAGGTTATTTTCCACCATGCACGCCTAAATACTCTCTTGGGGGCAGAGTTTATTCATTTGGCAAGATCTCAGGTGTTTGCTTAATGCCAAACCAGACAACCGCCTGCTCTCTCTTGAATGGTTGGCACGAACTGGAGGATTTTTAGAGCTGAAATGGACCCGTCTTTACCCGTCAAGGTTCCTTTGCCTGCAGGGTTTTTGATCAGCCAGTTAATAATAAATAATATAGAAAAAGTCTTTGAATCATTGGAGAAAAATGTGATCATCCTGTCCTGGTGACACAAACGGCAAAAACAAGAGAAGCCCTGGTTATGACGTTGAGCAGAGAAAGTGCGTTTTATCTCCTTTACATTTCAGAAAGCTGAAGGTGAAAAATATAACTCTAAA
The DNA here is from genome assembly GCF_009769545.1 of Cyclopterus lumpus. Taxonomy (NCBI): domain Eukaryota; kingdom Metazoa; phylum Chordata; class Actinopteri; order Perciformes; family Cyclopteridae; genus Cyclopterus; species Cyclopterus lumpus. Next base: position 8,585,111 of record NC_046988.1, read on the forward strand.
AGAGATGTCAGAGATAAAGATGCCCTGAGGACAGTCAGACAGGTGTGATTCACTCCTTCAAAAGAGTTTCACTCATTCATGACTCAGCTCTGGTGCGTCTCTGCCTAGACAAGCTTGGCTAAAGTGCACATGCACACGCACGCACACGCACACAATTAAATGTAGGACTTAAGAGCAAAAGAAAATACAAAGATGAGAAAACCTGCTATTATAATTGACAATCATTGTTTGTCTCAAGCAGACAGCAGTGTTTAAGAGTTGAGACCTTTAATTAAAGGCTGTAACTTCTCATACGAGTCATCTTCAGTGCGATCGGATTCCAGTGAAAGCTTATGTTGACGTCCACGTCTGCCAGGTGTAAGCAAGAGATCAGAGACCGACTTTTTCAAGTCAAAGACTTGGGGAAAAAAATTAAAAAAGAAAGCGAGGTCGTGGAGGAATAATAACAGACAGACGAGCAGATGAGGCCTGAGAAAGGACAGACGGGGTCACGGCGGACAGACAGGTTTGTGGGGACAGACAGAATGTGTAAGCTGAGAGCTGCAGGGGGAGCAGCGCTGGAGTCCAGCAGAGGATCTGATATCCGAGACCATGGAACAAGAAGACACACAACACCGGCCTGGTTTCACACTGTGCCGACCCGCCAGACTGAAGAGGTCAGTGCCAAAATACTGAGCATCAAAAAGACTAAAATGTAATCACATTTCACTTTTTTTTTTAAACTCTACATATTCAATTGCTGTGTAAATACAAAATAAACAAATGTTTCAGCTATGCCGTCTTTAGCACGCCAGATGTTAAACCAATAAATCAATGCATCGGCAACTGTAGTTCTGCCTCGAGAAACAATTAATCGCAGTAGCAAAATGCCAAAGACGTCTTTGAGGTCATTTAGAATCAGCATTGTGAGAACATAGTTTGGCCCTCAGAGAGCACGTTAGATCATTGACACGTCCCTCAGTACACATTGTGGATGGCCTTCTTTAAAAAGAACAAATGTATGGTATTGGCTTGTATATATCAGGCTCTAGTGTGCAATAACAAACTTCTTGGTTGAGCACAAGGCATTTGTCTCGTACCTTTAATATTGCATAAAGTTAAACATTAGGCACTAATAGTAACAACACACTCTGCAGACATCACATTGCATCCATGTGTTTTAAATACTCAAGTAAGATATCTGACCATTATACAATCATTTTGACAACTCATGGCAACTGAGCAAACTCAAGATACAGCTGTAAGTTTACTTAATTCATGCAAAGACAACTAAGCTAAATAAAATGTAAGGATTTTTAGCATTTAGAATCAAACTGCAGCATCCAATGTGGAACATTGCTCTCTAGTGACACTTTATTTCCCAAAACTACGGTGTAAATATACAACTGCCACAAACATGTTAACATTGTTTTCTTGGTTTGTGGACAGACAAACACCAAGCCAGCATGCCAATGCAAAGAATGTACAGCGTCTTACCTTTTTCTGGTACCACACCACGGCATCTTTTACTTTGGAAGCCATTTACATTTCCCTTCTCCCCGTCTAGGGCATCTTAGACTGAAACAACAACACGAGAGAGAGAGAGAGAGCAGTGTGAGTAATGAGGAGAGCGAGAGGAGGACTGAGGTCTATATAGCAGGTAGGAAGGTGTGTCCTGTCCTGACAGCTGATGAATAACAAGTGGATGAAGTCAAAAAAGTATGTAATAAATTAAATGCAATAAATATACCATAAAAAAAAAAAGTTAAACTTCTGCACTACGAAAAATATATATCTTTGCACAAAACCTCCAAGCTTTTCCATCGCTAAAAAGAAAAGAAAGCTTGACATTGACTTCATTCTGTAAATAATTACATATATGTAAGCATCACAGACAGGTGCTATATCCCTCCATGCGTTTGTTCAGACCTCGGGTTATTTCTTTATGCTTTTTTATGGTCAATATATGACTTGATGATAATTCACGATTGGCCACCAACAAAATAAACCTTACATTGCATTCAAATCAATTGATTGTTGATATCTGGGTCACTGCTGGGAGGTTCACATGACAGAGAGCCAGCATGCATCCATGACGGTGTGCAGAGAGGACATTAGGCCTGCAGTGTGTCTGCGTTACAGTCACACTGTAATAAAAATAAACCTTATATCTGCGTTAGTCACACTGTAATTCCTGTAAGATGTCTTTGAAACGGGAACTTCTGGTGATGGAAGTGATGCAAGCTTGATTGTTGTGGTTGTAAAAAAGGGAACCAGAGCACACAAAGTTTTAACCACTTTAACAAACCCACGCTTCAAAAATTGTATTTGACAAATAGGACTCATTAAGCTCATGCTATATTTTGACAACAGCGAACTCACGATGCTCAAATCGGTTCTAGAGGGAGGCAAGGAGAGCGGTTAATCAGAGACGCTGTAAAACACGGAGGCTCTTTTTCCCCTGTTCTCTCTTCCTTGCTCTTCTGTTTCTCACTCTTTGCATTCCTTTGTTATGCAAAGTGTTGTCCTGCAGCGTGAGTGGGAGATATATGGAGAAGGATGAGGACAGCGGCTGCAGGCCGGGCTGACTAAGGACAGAAGCAGCTGACCGGTTTCGCTACGGTGTCATCAGTTATCGGGAAATAATACTCAACCTAATGAAATGACAAGTTGACATTTTCCTGTTCTTTTTTTTTTCTTCGAGCTTTCCTCTCAAAGTGTGCACCTTAAAGAGTAAAGACGTCCTGCTTTGCATGTGAAGACTTGTTTGTGCTGCCGGCCTCAGTCTGCGGGGTAGTCAATCCCTCACGTTACCGTCTCCAGTAAATTATGAGTCATCATTTCATTCCTAATATCTATGTGTTTACAAGTGCTGTTACTTTATCAGATATATTTTTTATATAGTTCATTTAGTGGCCATCTGCAGTCTGTGATGCAGTTTACTTTGACATAAATGTGTGTGTGAGGGGGGTCATACTACTGGACCGTCAGCTCCACAGCTCATCTGCCAACAACCAAACCGCAACACTTCGTGTTTATATGTGCGATAAAGTCGCCACCTGAAACGGAGAGAAGAGTGTTACCGCAAGAGTGTCACAGTCCTTGCGTTCAAAGCCGCATGTGAGCGAGCCCGAGCTCAGTGTGTCAAGAATGTGAGAATGTGAAGCTCAAAAGCAGGAAGGAGAAGAGAAAACAAAACTCAGCTTGGAGCCCAGTGTGAATCATTTCAACGTCAGAAGCCTGCAAGTCGTATAAACAGACGGCAAACCCTGAGCTGACGGCAAAGAACCCTCTTCTTATATCCGTAAATGCTGCATGCACGCTGTTCATAGGGTAGCAGAGATGTGAATGCATTTCTGCCTGCGCGTGCGTGTGTGTGCATGTGCGTGCGTGCACTTTTGCCCAAGAAGGCCAGAGATATTTTTAGCAACAGGAAGAGTGTATCTTGTTTGTTGTCTATGATTATGATCATCACTCCTTCCTCTATCGTTCACTACTGAGCCACACTATTCCTGACTTAGTACACACTTGTTTTTTTGCTTTTACTCAAAAGGCATATTTAGTTCAACTTAATAGGGGGAAGGAGGTTTTTTTTAAAAGGTGTGTCCGTTTTATGTGCAGTGGTTACACAAGTTAATGGGTTTACAGTGTCAATAAAGGCCTTCATATTACAACTTTTAGGAGGCACTGAGATAGAGGCGGTGAAAAAAAGGAAAAATGGACAGAAAGAGAGGAAGAAGGAAGTATGTAAAGCCCAGACACCATATGTCCGTCCTTTGTTCACATAAACACACAAGACGGAGAGAGAGTTCGCCTCTCAGTCACACTCGAGTAACCCAGATATCCCACATTCACATACTATGTGAATTTCATAGGACAAGTGCCTTGTGTTGGCTAGCTTACATACGCACTACAAAAGCGTCTCATTTTTAGGGAGGAAAATAAAAGTTAGATTGACGGAATAGTCCTTTGTTTTACCGCTGCAGCAATTATCTTCATTAAAAGAGTCCAAGATGTTCAAAGTAGTTTATAAAAGAGGAAACCAGGGAAGTTCTGTCGGGTGCACCGCCTCGAAAAAAAAGACAATAATAATAAATATATTACACACACACACACACACACACACACACACACACACACACACACACACACACACACACACACACACACACACACACACACACACACACACACACACACACACACACACACACACACACACACACACACACACACACACACACACACACACACACACACACACACACACACACACACACACACACACACACACACACACACACACACTTCAGAAAAGATGTAGTTCAAATTGAGTTGAAAACAAAAGCAAAAGAACCCCCTCATGTCAACAAATGGACAGACTAATGCATGCAGCCTTTTTAAATGCATAATGTGCTTCTTTTATCTGATGAATGGCACAAAGAGATATTAAATTTATGAATAAAATAAAACAGAGAAAAGCAGCTTGAACCAGACAAGGGTGCGCATACATTTTCAGATGATTAACTTATCCATTAAATCGACTAATGTTTTAAGAATTAATTTGTCTGCTCGTGTAATACAAATATACTATTTTAGGGGGGGGGAATAAATAAAGAGGTGATTAGGGGCACAAAGAAGTACAGTTACATATTTTACTCTTTCTGCACATATAATAAAATGTTTTGAGATCAAACCAATGTCAATGCTAAATCCACATAAAAACAGGGCTGGTGTTCAATTACTGCAGAGCAACGACCTTATAACACCTCTGTCTTTGAAGAGATGTGAGATTGCACAACAACAATCCGAAGCAACAAACAGACCAACCAAAAAGTGCTACACCCCGTTATTAGTAGAGTTGGACTACAGACGGCAATGTTTTCTGTTTTTAACTCTGACAGCTTTAAGACTTAAAATCCTCACCATGCAAAAGACAGTAATAAGAAAAGAAACTCGCAGATCCTCAAAGTCCTCTCATCATACCTCAGTGGGATGCCGACACTAATTCACACACATTATCAGACACACATCATCAGACACACACACACACACACGCCCAATGTGACTTCATACACAGGATTAGCTGTAATGTGCTGGGTTATTATTTGTGTAAGAAAGAAAATAGGCTGGGCTCTTTTACCAAAACACTTTTTCCAGAGTTCCCAAAATACACTCTGGCTTGCTAAAGAGTATTTAGGGAACAGAGCCGAGACAGACGCACACACAGCTGTTTTCTCTTCAATGTCCTGTGACCGGTATGTATATATATTGTCTAAGGAGGGTTTTCCGATGAACCTCAGAGATTTGAGGCTACATTTCTGACCCCAAATCATATCATTTTAAATGGTTATAACGTGCTTGTTTTTAATGAATTCCTCTCCATTTAATTGTCATAGCAGTTGCTCAGATAACAGGAAACGTGTGTCAACAAGAAAGAAACACGCACACGCGCACACACACGCACACACACACCTTTGTGCGAGCAGGAACTAGCGGAGTGTAATTACTCATATTGCAGCCACTGGATGAATGAAGGTGGTGTTTTGGTGTGTCTGATCTCCTTGAGCCTGCGTGCTGGTGTTGTAGATGATGGTTTTTTGGGAGCATCAAACCATGTCCCATAGCCCTTGTGCTCAGGTTCTTTGGTTTTAAAATAGAGGAGGAAGTCATTTGAGAGATCAGACAGACACCGGGGACAAACTGGCAGCGTTCTGCAGACTCTTTTGTTCTGCATTCATAAGATTAGATAAGTCACTATTCTCAGCATTTGAATGATATGCGAGCTGCCTGCCCTCCGTTTAAACTTGGGATCCTTCTTAAAGCCAATCGCAGCAGTCCATTTTCATCGCTGTGTTCGATTGGCCAAATTAATCTGATGTAGCGGTGCAACAAATTAATATTTTCATTATAAAGTAATCTATCAAGGCCAACAATGGTGAACAAATGCTCATGGTGGCGTCCGCGTTATTGAGATTCCTTGTTGGATTTGACTAACGAACCCAAAAGGTATTCAGTTTATTATCACATATTCATTCAGTTTTATTTGTATTTGTTTTGTACAGCCCAATATCACAAATTACAAATTTGCCTCAGAGGGCTTTACAATCTGTACACATACGACATCCCTGTCCCAGGACCTCACATCGGATCAGGAAAAACTCCCCAAAAATAACCTTTGACAGGGAAAAAAGGGAAGAAACCTTCAGGAGCGCAACAGAGGAGGATCCCTCTCCCCGGATGGACAGATGAATAGATGTCATGTGTACAGAATGAACAGCATTTACAAAGTTACATAAACACATTACATGAATATGACAATGAAAAGATAGAGATATGAAAATAAATGAAGCAAATCCTGACTCGTCAAGATGGAACTGGAGAATCGTTTCAGGAATTAATAAAATATCTGATTTTAAAATAGCTGCCAATTTTTTTATAAATCTTACATTTCTGTTTTCAAATTATGTCATTTAGCTGACGCTTTTATCCAAAGCGACTTACAATAAGTGCATTCAACCACGAGTCCAAACTCAGAACAACAAGAATCAAGCAAGTACAATTTCTTCAATAAAGTTAAACTACAAAGTGCTATCAGTAAGAGACATTTAAGTGCTACCAAATGATCTAAAAATCAGAGTCCAACAGTACTTTCCAGCAACCAGGCTCTCACACAAGCACAAAATCACGACACTAAATGTGTGTGGAGAGGGAGTGCGTGGCGAGTATGCGTGTGTGTGTGTGTGTGTGTGTGTGTCTGTCTTATGGAAAGTGTGTGTGTATTTGGAAGCAATGCCGTGTTTTTTTTCCCCTCATTTCATTTAAGTTAATTGGTTATGCAACATGCTACGCTTGACAGACTTTTTAAATCAGACACCTTACAGCTCCTCACACACTCGCTCCCTTTCAATTCTTAATGTCTCACATTATTGGAAATGACTGATCGGTTTCCCATAAACGGTTACACCTTGCACTTGGTTCCAAATTGTTAAAACACCTCAATTGGAAGCGCCGATGAGGAATGATCGCCTCCACTAATGTAAGAAGGAGTTATAATTTAAGGGTTGTTAAGCCCTCGGGGGGGAAAAAAAACTTATTTAATGACTTATGTGACTATCAGAGGTTTAACAAGCTTGATAGACTTTGATAGGAGCCACGGTGGGTTTTAAATTTAGGGTGGTGATAAGGTTCATGCTTCTTGTGCTCTCTATGTGGGAGCAGGCGATAGCGGAGCTGTGAAAATGTCTCATCGTCTGCTAAAAGCATCCATTCAGGTGGGCGACCTCATAAAACGAACAGAAAAGCATCACTGCGGGTTCTAAGTCAGCAACAACTAAATAAAAAAGGGGTTTTAAACAGATTCACTTGTAGATAAACTAAATATTTGTGCCTGTTTGTCAATGGAAGCTGCTAAATTCAGCCTGGAAAAAAAAAAGCACACGGAAACTGAGCAAGAAGCAATACTGCAGAAAACTCCTCGGGCCCTGATCTCTATCAGACACCACAAAGCTGTTTCACACGGACAAGTGGCAGAGTAGTACTTTTTAAACAGAACGTTAAAATCATGGGGACAGCCGACAATAAAAAAGATGTCAGAATAGAGAAGACTGCTCCTCTGCTGCTGCTTTTCTATCAGTGTTGTGTTTCTCTAAGAGAATCTAATGAAAACATGAGAGGACAAGAGGAGACCTCCATGAGTCTGGTAACTCGTGATGTGTAACAAAAGCTTCTCTCTCTCTCTCTCTCTCTCTCTCTCTCTCTCTCTCTCTCTCTCTCTCTCTCTCTCTCTCTCTCTCTCTCTCTCTCTCTCTCTCTCTCTCTCTCTCTCTCTCTCTCTCTCTCTCTCTCTCTCTCTCTCTCTCTCTCTCTCTCTCTCTCTCTCTCTCTCTCTCTCTCTCTCTCTCTCTCTCTCTCTCTCTCTCTCTCTCTCTCTCTCTCTCTCTCTCTCTCTCTCTCTCTCTCTCTCTCTCTCCCTCTCTCTCTCTCTCTCCCTCTCTCTCTCCCTCTCTCCCTCTCCCTCTCTCTCTCTCCCTCTCTCTCTCTCTCTCTCTCTCCCTCTCTCTCCCTCTCTCTCTCTCCCTCTCTCTCTCTCTCCCTCTCTCCCTCTCTCCCTCTCTCCCTCTCTCTCTCTCTCCCTCTCTCCCTCTCTCTCTCTCTCCCTCTCTCCCTCTCTCTCTCTCTCCCTCTCTCCCTCTCTCTCTCTGGGTGCTCTATATTTCATGATGGGTGCAGGTTACATCTCTGAGTTGGGCCGTGTGTGTGTGTGTGTGTGTGTGTGTGTGTGTGTACAGGAAACGTGACGCTGCTCAATCGACGATGGCGGGTCGAAGGTGTTCTGAGAGTGTTCGTGTGAAACGGAGAGGTGGGATCAGGTTTTCCATCTTGTAGGGTGGAATCCCTGACAACAAACACCAAGTGACACTACACTTGACGAAAACACACACACACAATTTCTTTTTTGATCAATAATATATATGTACTTGTTTTAACTCGCACTACACATTTTAAAATCAGGCTTTCTTCAGCGCAGTCACAACCTGTACGGATTAATTGACCGGTCATGAACCGCTCACCAATGAACATGAACTCAGACACCGCCATATTATTTTGTCCATTGGCAATTCCAATAAAGTCTGTTCGCACAAGATAACCACATCCTGAACAAACCTAAAAGTTAGGGCACGACCAAATCTGGATACAAAACTGAAATCGGGCTAAATGTGTGTTAGGATCGGCTGCAGATAATGTTACCTTCCTAAAACACAAGTCAAATGCTTTGTAACCATAAACTATAGACCTGAAATGATCATGTAAGGAGCAGAAAAGTTTTCAATCTCACCTAAATCACAACCACAGGCTTTTCTCTTCAGGGAGACCGTTCGATGGGCTTGTTTCTATATTTAATAGTAATGCAACCATGCACACTGAAGTCTTTGAGTTTTGTTGAAACTGCTTCACAAAAGGTTCTAAACTGTAGTCAGGTGACAACAGTTTTGGAATTATGGTTTGTATCAAACCTCAGTAAGCAAGAAGGAGCAATTTGCGCTGAGCGCATGCATGCATGCATGCATGCATGCATATATATATATATATATATATATATATATATATATATATATATATATATAACAATGTAAGCCATTTTGAAAGATCATAATTGAGGGATGTCCATGCAAAATGTCTACGATGTTTCTAGTGAGCTGCTCTGCAGGCTTTAGTCTGCATCATTCGGAGGTTGTCAAATTTGGGAGAATAGAATCCAATACAATGCATTTCTGGAAACAGACATCAATACAAACACATCATTTTTAAAAAAAAAAAGCCCCAACTCTGACTCTCTCCTTTGGCCTTTTCCACATTCTCCTATTTTTTCCACATTTTCAATCAATCTTTCTCTTTAATAAATGGTACTTGTGAACGTATGTGTGTGTGTGTGTGTGTGTGTGTGTGTGTGTGTGTGTGTGTGTGTGTGTGTGTTGGGTGTGGGTGGGGGGCTGCAAACTAGTAAACAAACAGTGAACACACTCTCACACACACACACAAAGACTGGACTCACCTCTTGTCAGGCCGTGTAGCCGACTGGTTTTTTGTCCTCGCAGCCAAATTAGGACAGGAGCTGGACGCTTGGAAAGAGAGAGAGAGAGGGACGGTCAAGACTTTCTGGCCTGTGAAAGCTCGCGTTTGAGATTCAAAGCAATGACTGCGTGCGTCTCAGGTTTTCGCACACAGAAAACATGTCATTCAGTAGAGAGACTCATTTGTAAATAACTCAATCCTGTTTGAAAAGGGGGTTTCCAGTGTGTGTGTGTGTGTGTGTGTGCGTGTGTGTGTTTAAGTGGCGTTGACTGGTGTCCACGTGATGAGGTTGCACAGTGAAGCTTGTGCCTCTTGCTGAGCCACACACACACACCTTTAGACACAGTATGAATTATCAGAAACCATAATGAATAACATCAGGCAGCAAATAATCCCAATAGTCAACCTTTTCTAACAATGTAGCTCTTGTGGAAAGTCAGAAAAAACAACCACAATTATCATCATCATCATCATCATGATGACAGACTAACAAGGATGGTAACTCAAAATTCACAATGCGCCGTATATCTCCTTAAAGCTCCTCCGAGGAACTTCCATTTTGCCCCGTGCCGCCGTTCCCTCCAGCGGAACCAGCAATACGGCCCGGGTCTCCCACAGCGTGGTGTTGGCTCCCAGCGGGGACCGCCAGAGCGGCGAGGGGAAGCTCTGCCTCTTGCCGAGGAAAGAGATGCTGTCATCGGGCGCTGAGCATGACGCTCAGTCAGCTCGACAGTAACATCAATGCGTTATGCTCAATTTCAGAGACTTGACAAAGGCTCCTCCCACAACCACAAGGATTCATGCAATGACCTCCTAAAGTCTTTCTGAAAGGAAGAGGGCAAATGCTACTCATCAAAACACGAGGCTGATGGCTTGCTATTCCAGATCCGAGGAGGATTTTGTTGTTGGTTTCACTGAATCCAACGTTCCCTTTTCACAAGTTCTACAAGCCCTGAGTTTCTCTGAGTCGAATGTTGGTGGTTCATAGCATCTCTAAAAAGGGGGAAGGACTAGAGGGCTACTTGAAGATTGCACTGTGGAAATTAAGCAGTGAAAAGTGTAAAAGTGCAGTGGAATAGTATTTACTTTATTTTTCAAAAGATTTTTTTTAATAAAAGCTGAATGTATGACAAAAACTAGCCACGTTGAGACTGGATTTGAGGGGAAACCCATGGCTGATTTGGGCCTTTTTACTCTACTAACCACTGCACCAACGTGACGCTTTTCCCTCCTGGGACGTCGAAACGTCTTCTGTGTGAAAAAGGCATATGTCCACATGATAATACAGACTACTTGTATTGGCTTCAACAAACCACATTCAAGCAAGTCAAACCACCTGCTACAGATTACTCATCCTATCTGTAACACTTGCTTTCACAGACTTATCCTAAACAGCAATGGCTCATTCTAACACAGCACTTTCCCAGTTATCATTAACTCAACCCGTCAGTCCACTGCAGTGCAGCGGAGCGTGGCACTCCTCTGGCGACTGCAACGCCACTTGACTTTTCTCTGTGACCTTTCTGCTCTCGCTCGATACTGGAATGGCTGTATTTCTATGAATGCCGCTGTGCTGCAGGCTATTCTGCATCTGTAACATAAGATGATATGGCAGTCCGTGTTTTGACATTACTACATTGCAGCTGATGATGTAACCAGCTCTGCAGGCAGATTGAAGCTGCACGACAAACAAAGCATCCTCAAAGAGGCAGAGAGAGAAAGAGTGCAAGAGAGACAGTGTGAGAGAGAAAGACTGGGAGAACAAATGACACAAAGACATACAAAAGGAACACACTGGTCAGACAATAGACTGCAGTCTGGGTTTATGAATAACACACACACACACACACACACCGAGCACTGCTGCACAGCTATGTTGACTGACAAGTGCTGGACTGTCAATCAATGTCTCAAAGTAGTCCCATCCACAAAGTGTGTGCGCGGGTGCAGGTGCGTGTTTGGATCGTCCTAGGAATCCCAGCCTGTAAAGAAACCCGCTGGATGCGACACAATGCCGGTCTTGTCCACATACTATCAGCAGCAGCAATGGTGATTTCATTGCTCATCTATCGACAAGACACAAACACACCACCTGTTTGCAAACGTTGGCTTTTGCACAGCTTCCTGCCGTTTCCCCATTGAACTACAACAAAGTGGCACCTCGTGGGCGTTATACACCCGACTGAAAACCGTCTCTGGTCACACGTGTTACGAGTTTCTCTGAATGAACTCAGCACAAAGTTGGCGGAGAGGTAAAAAAAGAAGAAGAATGGATCCACAAAGCAAACAGCTAATCCAATTAGAAGTTTGCTTCAGTGTAACAAAGTCGCGAGTGTTCGATTTTTTTAATAATAGTTAAGTACTTCTTGACATCTTATGATTACATAATGCTGCCATGCATGTCTGATCTGCATACCTGACTGCCTGCAGGTGACACAAAGATAATAAATGATTGGCTGCAATCTTGTTTAACAACTGCGACAGTAGACTATACAGCAGATGGTTGTTTTGGCTTGCGTTGCCGTTTTATAAACATGATTTACCAAACAAATATAGTGCGATCAGTTTTTGTCTGCTCTTTCAGCCTGTATGGAGATGTTCTGGTTTACAAGAAATCTATATTTTGGGTACAAACTACAGGGTTGATGGGGGAAAAAATACATGAAAATGTAAAGCTTTCAAAAAGTACTTTTGCTGGTCCTGGCTCTAATGCATTTTAACATTAAGGATTTCTATTCAGAACAGAGTGGTGAGGACGGTTTGTTTAGGGGTCAAATTATGATCGCAATGGAATAGCTGGGTGCGTTAGTCGGACACTAGAACAGACAGGCTGGCTGGATGGCAAATCATGTTGGATAATCAAATGACCTGCCAAACTTTGAGCCTGACCGGCTGCTGAAGCCTGCAACAGCTTCCCCAGGGACACGAGATAAGTGGAGGAAACCAACACTGGTTTGAGGATACATGAAACAACCATTATCCATTAGTCAACTGACATTAACCAACTATTCCAATAACTGATTTACTTTGAAGGCAATGCGTTTTAGTAGTAATGCAAGTTTTTTAAAGTTGTTCCAGTCTGTGAAATATCAAGATGCATTAGCGTTCAGGCATCTTCCTGCCATGCCATAGCTTCAACATCGTGACCTCTGGTGAGCCAGTTGGATCCTTACGCATCTTATCTTGTGACCAATTAACTTGAAAAAGAGAAAGATGGTTAAAAGATGTCATGCGAGGTGAGGTGAGGTGAGGTGAGGTGAGGTGCCCCCCCCCCACACACACACCTCCTCTATACATCCTGAAATGGACATAATGGTGTGTTAGTATAACGTCAAGTGGGGGTGAGTTGAGGCGAACTGGCGTTATGCCAGTTTATGGGACATTTTATTGTGACGTGTAACGTCCCGGAGTTGTTATTTTTTTCTCTCCTGGAAATGCCGTGGCACGATGCCGTGAATCCGTTTTAAAAAAGGCCGCTAATCGTGTCGTTAGCCTCCCTCGCAGTATTTTCAGACCCTCTCCGTGGTTTAGTCCCCCCTCTTCCTCCTCTTCCTCCTCCACCTTCTCCTCACGCTAACAACATCGTAAGCTAGCGTTAAGCTACCGGCGGGGCACAAAGAGCCCACACAGCTGGCCCCATTACTTCAAACTCGAATCAATCCGGTCCAAACTCAACATGCAGCCGCTCAATCTCACCTCCTTGATAACGACGGGAGCAGCGAGTCCCCGCACAGAGCTGAGCTGCGCTTTAGTGCTGCACGGAGCGATCCGGGCGGCGGTCTGGAGGAGATGCTCGGCGTCCGCTCGCCGACGTTTGTAGAACTAGCTTTTCCCTTTCAGCCGCTCGCTGTGAACACACAACTTCGAGCCATGCGCCGTAAAGCACCGTGTAGATGCGCCGCGACACTTTGAGCCGTTGAACGTCGGCGGCGAAGGTGTAAAAACGAAAGAAAGCGGTGCTCACGCGTCACTTATAAATGGACAAACTCGCCCCAAATAAAAGCGAATACATATCAGTCTAATTTCGCAGTTTTATGTAGCGTCATGGTAAATGGCACACACACACACGACCGTGAGGGGTACCTAGGTAGACCTGTACCCACCTCTAGTGGACGTTAAAGCCCACTACAGTGTTGCGCGTTCACGGTGGTATTACGGTAAGACCCAAGCGTTGGATGGGCGTTAAACACACGTGACTTCACAAAACCAGGACCAATGGGCTTCCAGGGTGAGTGGCCACAGATAACGGACCCCAACAAAACAACAAAAAAAATCCCTCCGTCTGTTGTCGCTGTCTGTTAATAATCATGTGAATCCTCCGGACCGCTGAGATTTGGTGCAACATTACTTCACACAGGGAGGCTGAAGATGCCGGACACCGATGTAGAAACACGCTGAAGTAAGTCACACGGCGTCTTACATAAAGCACCAGTCGGTTAGCTGCGTGCTATTGAGCTGTAAAAGCTAGCTGCCATTATAACATGAGCTAATCATCGGGGATTGAAGGTAATTGATTATTAGTAATACTACATTGATTATTAGTGTTAGTGGCACGTTCTTGGAAGTGTTTAACTATACCGCGTTTTAAGCAGCTGTTATAACGTGGCTCTTGTTTTCTTGCTAGAAGACTCCATCGACCAAAACATGTCATCATTAAGTGTGAGTGTCTCATTGTTTCTGTTTCATTTCTGCCTCTGATGTGTCTCCAGTCTGGGAGATGTCTCTGGCTCAGAGGGTTTTGTTGACCTGGGTCTTCACCCTGGTCTTCCTCATCATGCTAGTACTGAAACTGGATGGGAAGGTAAAGGGTTTCCTCTTTTTAGCCGTCAGCATGCTCTTGGAAACCTCCTCTTTGTTCACCCTATAGTTTAGTAGTGTTTACTCAATCAAGATGGACAAATTGTCCATTTACCTTTTTTAAATCCTTGGCGTGTTTGCTCTCTGTGTTTTATTTATTTTATTTGTTTTATTTGTGTGCGTGATAAGTCCCATTTTTCTCCCAGGTTTGATATCTTTTAACCCAATTGAGAAATGGACCAATCTACACTCAAACAAATGCTGAATAAACACCTTAATTGCGTCATCTCCCCCCCCCCTCCTCCAGGTGCAGTGGAACTGGTTCCTCATCTTCCTCCCGGTGTGGGTATTTGATGGCATCCTCATCCTCATGCTTGCCATCAAGATGGCAGGCCGCTGCAAGCCCGGGTATGACCCGCGCAACGGCTCCCCAGACCTGCGTCTGCGTGCCTGGTACCTGACGGCCATGCTGCTCAAGCTGGGCTTCTGCCTGACGCTGTGCGCCAAGCTGGAGAAGCTGGCGGATGTGAAGCTAACTGTTGTGTGCATACCACTTTGGACCATGTTACTGGGGGCATTGGTGGAGCTGGGGATGAATATATTTCCTGAAAGGAGAGAGGCCTGAGAAGGAGGAATTGTTACGCCTGATTATGATGTTTTCAGAAAGGACCGAAGCTCAGAGAAGGAATCCAATCATAATTTCAGACATTCGTATTCATCTTAAGAATAAGAGACTTTGTGTAAAAGTACAAATCGTAGTGTGTTCAGACCTCGATGGAATTAGCGGTCTGTCCATTCATGTTCAAAATAGCTACAAAAAAATGGCAGTATTTACTTTACAAAGAAAAACAAATGCACAAAAGGGATCAACTGTATAAGACTACTGTGAATCCTACACTGGAAGAAATGATAAGATGCTCTAATGTTTGCTCTTGTTTTGAAGATGTTTAGTATTTTTTTCCTAGTGTTTATTTTCACTGTATATAAGCTCTTGTAAAGATTCCGGTTCAAATGATTTTGACTCAAGTTCCTTTTATTTAAGTTGAATACCAACAGCTGTCTCTTGGTACCAAATCATGGAGTGGACGTTTCTGCGACATGTGCTTTTATATATTGTGTGGTTTTATTTAGGCACATACTTCTTTTCATTCCTGAACCGCGAAAATCAGTTGGCCAAATATTATTTCACAAGTTCTAAATTAACTTGAGAGATGTTCGTGGCAGTAGCTTGGTTTGGCCGCAATCGAGACGGAAATTGTATAATTTTAAGAAATTGTTCAGGACATAAAAAGCATCTTGGAACAACTTGTGATTTTTCCACAGGCTGCCCTCCCTGCTCCGTACAGGGTCTCTTTTGTACCATGTAAATCATGTGCTCCATGAAAATCAGTAAGCTGTTATTACTGTTGGTACAAGGTCCATGGTCGCTAGGAAAAGTACATGACATGTCCCACGATAAAGACCATGTTCCTGCTGCGTATTGAGTTCCATTATTAGGGTTTAAACATGCATCCGAACACTTTTATCAGCAGTTTCTAGGGTCTTCTAGTTTTTGTTTCATGTTTCAACTTCATGGTACGGCTGACTTTGCGCATGTACGACATTTGTTTTGTGCCATTCAATTGTTTAGTAGTATTTAAAATACATTATTTGCGCTATTTTGCACTGTGTTGAAACAAAAAGAAATATGATTTGAGGTCAAAAGTTGTTTTGATAATTAATGCACGTCTCGTAAGAAATAAATGGATTCTGTACATTGAACTGTGGGTATTTGTCTCAAATAGTCATACAAATACACATTCAAGTATTGCCAACTGCAGTGTTTGTGCATCTGGTCTGCCATTTTAGGGATGGCCACTCCTCCTCCGTCACAGACGGAGCACACTGAAGAATATTCTGTTCATGTTTAGTCTTTAAATATTTAAGTGTTTTTATGACCTGACAGAATTTTAGTCTTCAGATATTTTACCTGTATGCGTTACATGTTCCTAGTTTGCCCCGGTCCTACCAAAGTTGTCAGACAGCAGCAGGAAAAATTGTCTTTTTATAGAGCATATGTTTGAGAAAAGTAAGAAATATAATGTAATATTACACATTTTATATAAAGTTTTATCTATATAAACATATACATATATACACATATATATATACATGTGTATATATATATACATACATACATATATATATATATATATATATATACATACGTATATATATATGTATATATACATATGTATTTATTATTTATTCATGTAATGTATTTAGTTATTCATTACATTTCAAAGATGAGGATTTCTTAAATGCTGTGATACCAAACATGGTATCTATATAAACCTATCTATATATGTATGTTTATTGACGTGGCCTCCAGGAGAGACTGACACTGGCAAGTCAAGCCACAGACTTGCCACGAGGTGCCAGTGCCACAAGGAGGATCTCAGCCTTGCTGACAAACAGTCGAATAAGCTATTACATAATGGAAGAGACATTTCTCTACTCTCTTTCTTTCGGCACTTAATATTACATAATTATCATAATTATACTGAAGTAGGAATATTACTGCAGGACAGAGTTTTTTGTTTGGGCACTTTTATTTGTGGAGGGTCTTAATACTTCCTCTATTCAGTGTTTTTGGGGCAGGAAATGTAGTTACGCCCACATTCATTTCACAGCTCCACTGTTGACGAGTACTGTTTCTGGATAGTTAGCTCAATGTACGATGACACTGGACGAGTGAGTACTGTTTGTCTCGAGATGTTCCCTCCCAAACTCTCGGCCCCAAACTTTCTGCATCGCTCCCACTGTATATGTAAAATAAGCAGAAACTGTGATGATTCACTTATGTATATGTATCAATCAAGGGTTAATTTGTTTGATTTTTCCCTTTTGACATCTTTCCTGTTCCATAACGCAGTTGTTTACAGTGTGACGCACACTTTGGTGTGACTCTATTTCAAAGTTGTGCAGTCAGTCAGGTGGCAAGGAATTATGAGCCAAAATGTATCTTCAGTATAGTCTTTACATTTTCCCGTGTGGTGTGACACATGATTGTCATATGATTGTAGTTTGACTTGGAATTGTATTAGTTTCTCATTAATCAACACATCTTTAATTTAAACTTTGGTTGTTTGATAGTTCTGTTTGATAGTTTTGTGTACATAGTGGTAACATTCATAATTTCACCTGTACAAACAACAGTTGTTTGCTCCCATTTTCCCCCTTTGTTTGCAGTTTGGAGTTACTCCTCCAAGCGCTGGTTGAAAATAAGGAACCAGACGCTTGAAACCGACGTCAGGGGCCCACTTGTAAAGATATTGCTCCTTAGCGCCACTAGTGGTTAAATATATAATATAGTATCTTTACACATCAGACATCCCGTTTCCCACATTCCTAAAAGTGTATCTTTTTCCACCACCAGACCAGGACACATCAAGTCATACCACAACATTTTCCATACATTGAACCTTTTATTAGCTAGGCTCATATTTAAAGTAGAAACCACACTACACGTTTTTTTCCTCTTTACAAAATGTCTTATGTACACTCCAGTGCTGACAGTTAAAAATCACAGAAATAAAAAAGAAAAGAAATATCTTGAGATATATAAACTGTTAAAACACCGGTCCATGAAAACTTGTTTTCAACCATCACATGTGTACAAAGAAATATAGACGTTCCTGTCATGTTGTTTTTTTGTAACAACTGAAACCCAAAAGCATAAAAAGAGCTGCAGAGCGCCTTACAACTGGCATCAAGTGCGTAATATCACTTCGCTCTCATCAAAGCCACAAGGTGAAGAGTTCTGTCTCTGAAATGAAGTCCAGAGTCAAACGGACTAAAAGAGCTGAAGTTTTAGGTTCCTTTTCCCAGGATGCTGCATGCTTGCGGTGAAACTCATCATCACAAACAAAACCCTGCTTTTAGGACATGGTCTCAGCGAGCCGCACAGTTTGACGTCCCCCAACTTACACCGCAGACATTTGGAGAGTTTTCAACAGCTTAAGAGACCAATTTAAGGCTTTGCTCTCATTTTCCAGAGAAAATGTAAAATCTGGGACTCTTAAAACTCCCATTAAAAGGACAGAACTCCTTCTCTACACGGCTCTGGACCATTTAGTAGTTCACAGTTAAGGACAGGCACTGGGGAAATGTTGTGGGCTACATTAGCAAGTGGGCTCTACTCCAATGTTGATCGTAAAATCAAGACCATCAATGACTAAATAAAAGCTGTTCAACATCAAAGTGAGACAGATTCGATTCTAAAATCAGACATTTACCACTCCGAAAAACATATTCATAGTTGTCGCTGAAACAGAATTTCAATAATTTATTGTACTTTTTAAAACACAAGGTCACTCCAGGCTCTGGCTGATAAATGAAACATGATAACAGACAGGACGCTCCACACCGGAGAGAAACTGGACTTAAATAGATAAATAATGCTTTGGGAAGGAATTCTCGACAGCCTCCGAATGATTGATATAATAGAATTGGAAGAACCGGAAATTGCCCTGTTGATCATCCAACATAATTTGTATCTTCAATAACATCAACTGTATTTAAACAGCAGTGGATACTTCCATTTTGTGCTGTAATGAGTTACATTTGGGATATTGCTTATTGGTTATTCTTATCCTTAAGTTAACTCATGGCAAGCTCCTGGTGTGGCTGCAATATAATGTTACAGATTTAACACTTGAATTGTTTTTGGGAGACCAATATAGTCGAGGGTGTGTCCTGAAAGTATTCTTTCCTGAGACTCTGAGGGCCGGTCTGTTCTACAGCCTTCGGGTCAGATTCGTCCTCGGCTGAACAGAAAGTGCTTTGTTTCCATTATGTGGAGAAGCTGGTCCAACAGACACTGAACAACACAGCAACATTACACCATAAGCTCTGCCGCTGCTGTTGAGGGCTACATGTACAAAACAATCGCAATACTTTTAAGGAGTGTTTTTCTTTTGCATTTTTGGAAATGTGCCTATTTGTTTCTTCTCAGAAAGTTTGATTGAAACGATTCTGGTAAATATGAAACTACCGGCTGCTGGATCGAGCTTTAAATAAACCATACAAGCATGAGAGTGGAACAATAAAACACTGGGACTGATTAGAAAACTTTAAAAAAAGATGGTTCAATAGGACACTAGTGGCTTTTTATCAATCGCTTTCAAATTAAATATATATACTGATATGGAGAAATGCATTTGCATTTCATATTTCAGCAGATTATTGCGGAGCAATATTGCTCAAAATACTATATCAGGGAAACATACTGCGACATACTGTATTGTTGTCAGGTGTATCCATACAATATAGTGAAATGTAGTAATATTACATTAATAGTGTGTTGTATAATATCACAATTTATCCCATTATTATTCCACAAACAGTCTTGGGCACAAAGTATATACTAGAAAAAAAGCCACGAAAATGGAAGCATTAGCTGCAAGTTTCACAAAAAGGACGTCGTCATGACCATTTGTATATAAATTTCTGACACAATAAATACCTTTTTCCTTCCTACCTCCGATAACTCACTTCAGAAAACAGAACCAGACAGCAGTTTGGCAAATGCTATTACTTCTCAATGTTTCTGACCCACAAAGCATCCAGTACAATATAAATCAGTCCAGTCAAGAGGTCGGAGGTGAAGAGTTTCACTCTACTTCATAAACTACGACACCGTGTTCAAATCGATACACATCGTCTTCCTCGTTATTTTCTTTTTACATTGTTTTACAACACAACCAAAATAAAACCTTCTACATATACAGTCATTTGAAAAACAGCATCATTATGTACAAAAAACTATAAAATCAGATTCTGCTCCTCTTCGTAGTTTAGGGGAGGGAGGGGGACAGAAGGGCAGGGCTGAGGGGGAAGAGGAGGGGGAGGGGGAGGTGGCGAGGAGGAAGGAGGAGGAGGCGGGTAAGGGAAAGACTGAGGCTGGTACTGCGGTTGCAGCGGGTACGGGCTGGTGGGTTGTGAGAGGTAAGACTGAGGGGGGAGGAAGTGATGAGGGGACAAGTGGGGATGCTGAGGGGGGAAGAAGGTGTTGGCATGCGAGGCGAACTGGTGATGTTGAGAGAAGTGGGGAGGGAGAGGCTGCGAGCCGTTGAGGAGAGTGTTTGGTTGATGCGGGGGAGGCTGGTAGTACGCTGGAGGCTGCGCGGCCATGTTTGGTTGGTGCGGCCGATGCAGGTGAAGCTGGCTCATGTGAACTGAATGCGGCGGCGCCGTCTGACTGAGATACGAGTTCACAGGTTGGGACTGTGCAGGGAGAGGAGGGTTGGACAGTGGACCTGGGGGGAGGATCGGAGGCCTGTGAGGAAGATGAGAGTGTGGCATGAGAGGGGAGAAGGAGGGGGGGAGCATGTGAGGAGGCGGGAGGTGATGGGGCGCGTATTGCTGCATGTAAACTCCTTGCCTCGCGGTGTCGTGTGGCGGATGCATCTGGGGGTCCACAGACGTCCTGGTGTCCGCGCCGTGACTCCATCTCTCTTGGAGTGTCCATAAGTCTGTCGCCGTGCGAGCGGCTGCGTGTGTCCGCGTGTCGGCTTGTGAACCCGCAGCGGTGTGCGTTTGGACATCCATGGCGGGCGACCCGTGCGACGCCCGAACGTTTGACTGCGTCCGCTTGTCTGAGGCGAAGCCTGGGTTCAGGCAGAGCGAGTCGTTCGGACGGTCTGACGGAAAAGAGGAATGCTGCCAAGAAGCCAAAGACACGCTGGGAGGAGGGAGGGGAGAGAAATGAGAGTCCACTGCCGGCTTGGTACTAGTCAGGAAAGATGTAGCGGAGGTGGACATGAAGGAAGATGGAGAAGAGGATGGATTGGGAGCAGCTAAAGAGCAGCACAAAGGAGTAACAGCTGAAGGCGACAAAGAAGAGGAAGACTTGGAGATGGGTGATTTAGGAGCAGACGGTAAGGACTTTGCACTGGAAGACATCATTCTACTGTCCAAATGATGGTGATGATGGTGGTGATGGTGATGGTGCTTTGATGACGCTGCTTTGGGTTTTGTGTTCTGATGAGGAGGATGGGGAGCAGGAGGGAGAGATGAAGACGATTTATTCTTGCAGAGAGGAGGCGCTAGATGTTCTGCTTTCACCTTTGCAGGAGGTGAATCCTGCCATTTGGGTTTTCCTCCGTCTTTTACCCTCTCCCTCTCCACCTCTTTGTCTCGAGCGCTGCTCGTGTTCACGTCCACTGAGAGAGCTGGCTGAGACAAGACAGGTGGACGATGATCCCGTTCCTCCTTTTTGAAAGACGGTAACGTCCTGTTTTCTGCCACATCAGCCTCCTCCTTTATCCTCTCCTTCACTCCTTTCTCACTCTTCTTTTTTCTCCTCTCCTCCTCTTTTTCCTCCACCGTTTTAATCTCCTTCTCTTTCAGCTCAACCTTCTGCTGCTCCTGCTCCTCCTCCTCCTCCTCCTCCTCCTCCTCCTCCTCTTGTTCCTCTCCACCGAGGTATTGCCTTAAGCGGACGTGCCATGCCAGGCTGCAGACAGACGACACAGTCTTAAACTGGTGGACCACGTTGCGAGGGATGAAATAGATGTCGTTGTGGCACAGGCGGATACGAGCGTAGTGGATGCCCTCGCGACGCATCTGGTTCAGTTTGGCATCATCGACCCACTGCACACACTGTAAAGAGAGACGGGGGGTTTAGATCGAGGAAATGGAGATGTGCACTCCAAAATGAAGCCTCTGTCTTTTTGCAATTTATTTTAAAAATATAAATAGGTTTCTCCTTTTTTGTATTATTCTGTACAACCTTTGTTTAGTACAGTAAAAACATGTTTTTTTTTTGTAAAGTAAGAGTTAAAAAAATTAAATTAAAAAATCCTGAATCCTTATGAATTCAATTAAACTTTCTGTACTCCAGACAAAGTTCTCTAATATACTGCAGTTCAACTTCGCTCCACCATGTGGCAGCATCCACAGAGCAATTTAACTCTACACTTTACTGTTTGATTTGGGCATAATAAAGACTACTTTACGGGGCATTTAATGTATAAGCAGCGCAATAACTTTATGACTTTACAACCGTATGTGTGTAATGTAAAAACCTGAGACAGCGGAGGTTCGTAGAGGTCCAACTGCAGCCTCTGAACTACATGAGGGAAATCACCAGCATGGAAACACACCACGTCTTTGGTTACACGAGGAGGCGCCGAGCTGAAAACAAGGGGGGCAGAATATGAAGGATTACATCTGTCTTGGAGAGTAAGCTGTATAAATACTAGAGTGTGTTGCTTTTAAAACAAACAGCCATCACTACCGGTGCCCATCAGTGTGATCATATGCTGCTCCACCGCCTACCTTTCTCCGCGTACAGCCTTCAGCACCCCCACTGCTGCTGTGGTCTGTCGTTCAAAGCCCTGACCGATGTGATCTGCGTGGGCCCGAGTGCGATCCTCAAACAGCATCTCTCTGGGCTCGTTGGCCCTGGGCAGCGACTGCAGCAGGTTCTTCACCTCGTTGGTGGAGCTACGACAGACAAAAAGAACTCTTAAGTGAAAAGAAGACACGGTTCTACAAAGAGATTTCGCCGTCTCTCTTTCCCGGCTGTCGAAAAAGAAAAGTGAGAAATGACTAAAGGTGAGAGGACAGCTTTGTATATTTCTGTTTCCTGTCAGTTGGCAAAACAAAAGCACCAGACTGGCTTTATCTAACATAATATTAAAATAGTTGCTAATTAATTTACACATTTGTCAATCAACTAATCAATTAAGTGTTACTAAATTAGAGCAACTCTTACTGGGCGCTTCACAGCAAACCAGGGCTAAAACTACGAGTTGACAATTTTGATAATCAATTAATAATCACAAATACATTTTGAAACATTTAAAGTATAATATTAAGCCCAAATGCCATTTGATGGTTCTTAAATGTCAGAATTGGCTGAGGATCATTTTTCTTTACTAATTTATAAACAAAACGATCAATCAATAATGCCGATATATATATATATATCAATAATCAAAATTTGTTTTGATGTAAAGGGTGGAAACACACTGATGGACATTATAAAACATCCTTGTATAAAAAAATGTGAATGTCCTAACTAGATGTTTCACAGCCCACTTTCTGTAGGAATCTATTTAAATTTTTCAAAACACTAAACTGTTTACAGGGAAAAGTAGAAATCATTGACATCCTCTGGATGCTTTGTGTCAAAACAATAAGTGAAGTCCTCAAGGACAACAGCGTTTTGCTTCATCCACACAGACTGAGAAGCTGAGAGTAGAGGCATGAAAAATGTGCCGTGTTGCCAAACAATAGAAGCACCGCAGTCAGCTCACTACTGGATCAGTGACTCACACTGGAGCGTCAGTCATATTCAAACAAGAGTGTAACAACACACACATACACAGTCTGTGAGAGATTCCTTCGAGAGTGTAACACAGACAGAGCGAGGCTAACCGTGTCGAACACTTAATTGTGCATTTATTCATTCATTCAGAGATAAGAGCAGAGAGGCAGGATGTGGTGGAAGAAAGAAGCAGAGGAAAATAGTACACACACACACACACACACACACACAGTAATGATTGTAAAACCAGGAAAGTGAAACACTGAAAATGAGAGACAGTAAAGGGAGGAGTGCTGAACGTGCACATCTCGGGCAGTCTCCCATCTCCCTTCTCTAGATATGAGGGCTTGTTGTTCGGGCACAATATGTGTCATTATTGCAAGTGGGCAATCTGTCTCGTCGAGATCGGTACCTGTGCATTTATGGGCAAATAAGCGGAAGGAGGAAAGAGGAGAAAGCATAATGACGGGTTAAAGAAAGGGGGAGAGATGGGAGACGAGGGCTAAGGCAGTAAAAAAGGAGCGTAAAGAGGAAGGAGAAAGGAGAGACAGAGGAAGGAGAAAGGAGAGACAGAGGAAGGAGAAAGGAGCGTAAAGAGGAAGGAGAAAGGAGAGACAGAGGAAGGAGAAAGGAGAGACAGAGGAAGGAGGAAGGAGAAAGGAGCGTAAAGAGGAAGGAGAAAGGAGAGACAGAGGAAGGAGAAAGGAGAGACAGAGGGGAAAAGGTTCTGACAACAAACACTGTTAAAGTCCACATTAAAGTTGCAGCACACATTCCTGGAGAGGTTGTACATCACTTTTGCATTTTGCACACTCAGCTGCTGCACATGTGACATCGCGCTATAAATGTTGCTTACTGGATTGTGATTGGCTTCCAAACTGGTTATGAATTGTGTGATCACAAAATCGTGTTAGTAATGTTTACGTCTTAAAACAGATGTTTTCCCTCTTGTGCAGGTGAATGTGATAAACAGCCTGTCAATGACACACACACACAGCATTACTGCAATAAAGCTGCTCATCTTTTAAGTCACATTTGAATTATTAAGCTTACTCAAAATAAATGGTGACTAAAAAAATGGCAATTACTCATTTCAGTTGTGTCAACTAAAGGCTAATGCCCGACAAACACTTTTAAAAGTAAAACTTGTTTTCCTCTCGACGGAGAAGCTGCTGTTTGGAGTTTTTTTTCTTTAAAAATGACGTGAAGTTATTAATTGATTATCAAAAACGTTTGACATCTTACTGACAGCCGCCCAGCTGGCGATGGCCCCAATCTGTCCGTCGTTAGTATGCGGACAGGAGCGGCGTGCTCTGCGTCAGTCGGGCCTCTGTCCTGTTTGCAACCGACGCTTGCCAAGGTTGCTGCTGTTGCTCTGCAATTATTGTAAATCTCTGGAAGCACGGCGCTCTTTCACTGCGAGCTGAAAGACTGTGGTTTATTTTCTCCGTCTGACCGCCATAATCATGTCGAATTCTCAGACTGAGAGTCTGAGTGCCGTAAGAAATGCACAACAGCTCGACCCTTTCACTGAAACCACCAAGATTAGAGAAAAATGTTCCACGAACACAAGCAGCCGTCCTTCAGCGCAACATATGATCAAACTGCAGACAAATAACATCACGTCCTCTCTTCCAATACTTTTTCACAGTATTTCACACTCAGTCCACCGAGTCTGTGCTTTCTTTAAAACACACTTTCTGAAAATAACTGCGTAGTAACTCGACAATTTTTTTTTGTCCAAGCAAATAGGCGAAAGATATTCAGTTAATTATATAAAACAGAGAAAAGAACCAGTGAATGGTTGGCAGTCAAATCAATAGTAATATTTGGGGATTTAAAAAATATAATTTCTGATTTTAGCGCAAGAATCAACAGAGACAAGAGAGAAATAACTGCTGCATGGGGGGAATGTGTGTGTCGTCCCGTGCTTGGCTGACCGCCACGTGAAGTAGCGTCTGATGTCGACTCCACTAACACAACAATGATCTCATCCAAGTGGCGAGCCACATACACCCCCCCCACCCCACACACCCCCCCCCCCCCCACACACACACACACACACACACCCCCCCCCCACACACACACACACACACACACACACACACACACACACACACACACACACACACACACACACACACACACACACACACACACACACACACACACACACACACACACACACACACACACACACACACACACACACACACACACACACACACACACCTCCTGTGTTTATGTGCGTGTGAGACTGAGCTAATGTGTGCGCAACAATGACACTGTGACAGACACAAACAGAGAGGGTGTAATTGTCTCTTCCGGCGCTGTTTGGCTACAGTAAAGCTTTACGGCGCAACCACAGCAGCTGCTTCAAATGTGCGAGTGTGCTTTGTTATGTTTTTTTTATAATCAGTCCTCGTGGGCTGTGCGACGAGTAGAGAGACAAGCTGGCTCAATAAGGTACACACGAAACACCGGAGACATGTAGACAGTACAATCATTCAGAGAGACCCAAATCCCTGCTAATTCTGTCAAGTTGCAGAGCTTAAGGAGGATGACAAATATTGGCTGGCTTCACGAGTGTGTGTTTTATTGGGATGTTCAGTAAACTTTAGTGTACTCACCGCTTTCTTTTAAAGGGGGACTTTGGTATATCCGCGACAGGAATCATCTGTTCTCCTGGTCTGACCCACATTATAGGACCATCGTCACTCTCCGTGGGATTCATCTGCCTCAGACTGGAGAACGTTCCCCACGGAAGAGTTCGCTGCAGACAGAAGGAAGGAAGGAAGTCACCTTTACAGTTAACAAAGTCAAGTATTGTATATATTCCAGAGACTCCCAAAAAGAAATCTCATGCGCAGAAATCCCCCCCCCCCCCCTGCCAAAACGTGTCACTGGGACCAGAGATGCTTCAGAGGGTGCTGAATCAGAGCTAAAGCCCTCGACAAATAGAGAGTGCCAGAGGATGAGAGTCTTTTGATATTCAGCATACGACGCTACTCCTCCACATTGCATACAGGAGATTTGAAGTGTCAACACCGAATGGAAAACAGAAGAAAGGCTCGTCACTCCTGTACTTGAGGGACATCAGACAACACAGTATTTTGGAGGTCTGTTCTTGCACACACACATTTGACAAGGGAGCCAACTTTCTGAACTGAAAGCTGCATCAATTCAATGACACCTGACATCCTTTTCCAGCCATCACTTAGGATATTAGGTGCGTTGTTGACGTTTGTGTCGAGCGGTTGTTCTCCATCCGTTCAGTTTCCAAATCGTCAATAGGGCGTAAATGCATTTAAACGTTTGCTCACATTGAGTTTGCACCTCCGTTCTGTGTCCATGCACCCATTCTGTTGCTATGTAGAATTACTGCTATTCATCTTGGCATGACTCACCTTCAGGAAGGGCGACTCCTCCAGCATGCCAAGGAATTCTGGGAAATAATCCCCGACCTCCTCGTCCACGGCTCCCACCAGGCTGATCTGTCTCATTGCCCCGGCTCTGTATGTTCCATTACTGTACGTTTTCTTCACCTGCAGCAACCACAGGAGAAACACAGCATGAGACGATGACATCGTAATGTTACTTTCACACCACGGCAGGCATAGGGGAGTGGTTACTCTGCTCAGTTCTTAAATATAAATTGAAGAGAGGTGCACCTGGGGATATTCCATAGCTTCCAGTCTTGACCTAAGACATTTAACTTGAGTCTCATCATCCATTAATGCAGTTGCTATAGAGCCTCACAGCCCCCGTTGTTGTTAGAGGGGTACACAAGTCTGGTTTCATTGCCCTGCTGTGGTCCCAAATCCCTCCAAGACTTCCTGAATGTAATCAAATATGTTTTATATTTTTGTCACTGATCCACCAGGGCAGCGGTTTGCAACCCTTTCTAGCTTGTGACCACTTAAACCAAAAGCAATGTCTGCTTGCGATCCCTCTTCACAGACTGCACTTGGTAACCGAGATTTTGAGATTATTGCCCCTCATTTTTATTTGAATCATTTCTAATAAGAAGGAGGAAAAAAAACATTTTTTGGTGTAGCACGAATATGTGTTTTTCTTTCTCATCTAGCAAAACCTCAGCAAGACTCCTTGAGAGGCTCGATACTCCACAGTTCAACATGGCCATGTATGAGCTATAATACATTTAATGGGAGGCTATTTTAATCAAATAGCTAAGGAGGATTTGTTTGTATCTACATGATAGTATTAATGAGCAATATCAAGAGACCAACCGGTAACAGTGTGAAGTATAAACGTTCACACAATTCAAATGCATTTAGTATTGTTTGACTGCAATACAAACAGACGCTGTTAATTCCTACTGGGTATCAAAACTGAAATTGTGTGTGTGTGTGTGTGTGTGTGTGTGTGTGTGTGTGTGTGTGTGTGTGTGTGGGCCAGATTCTTGGCTGCACGCCTCTAGTGAGTCACCACTTAACAAGGCAGAGAAAGAGAGAGAGGGTAAGAGAGTCAGACCAGAGTGAGGAGAGTGCGAGGATACACTGGAGAGAAGGAAAGAGGGACAGATGGAGAAAGGAAGAGGGAGAGAAAGTCAAGCCGTCAAAGAGACAAAAGACAGAAAGCGAGAAACCACGGAGGAGGATGGAGAAAACTCAAAGGGGAGCAACGAGGGAAGAGGGCAAGCAGGTGAAAATTAAGATGACATTTTTGGGGAATATTAAAAAAAACAAGTGGAAGGAGACACCAGATAAGAGACAGTAAACAAGTTGTTAAAGAGAAGAAAAGGACGGAGGCGGAGTAAGGGAGTGTGAAAAGGAGGGGAAAAGGGATGAGGGCAGGTTAGACAAGAGGAGGGAGGTGAAGGAGGAGAAATGAAGATGGAAAAGACTAAAGGGGAAGGTGCTCTGCAGCTCCCAGGTGAGTCCTTGAAGACCCTCAATCCCAAAAGAGCTGCTCAGAGGCCAATCATGCAAGGCGGCAGCTAAGTGTGTGTGTGAAAAAATGAAAATATTTCAACACAAAAAAAAATCATAATAATTGTTTTCAAACTATTCACATAATGTAAACAAACAATACTAACCTGCTTACATTTTTTTTAATTTTATTTTAAATTATGAACAATATACTAGATGAGACATTTTACTGTGAAAGAAATCTAGCTATCCGCACTCCCTCGTGGAAAAACAATGAAATGGAGATTTGATTGTTTAGATACATACACGCGTTACTATTGGCCAATTTCTCTCAAGTCATTGCACAGCTCTCAGTGAGACAAAGCATTTGAAAATGTATCCGTATGTATACTTGGTGGGGGCGCCTCTTAAACATACTTTCATTACACTTTACAAATAATGCATGAACCGTTTACTGTGTACAATTTCACAAAATGCTTCCCAGAGCCCAAAGTGGCATCTAGAAATTACTTGTTTTATTCAAATGACAATCTAAAACACCAAGATATTTAATTGAAAGTGGTACAAACACATTTCACAAGCTGGAAGCAGAAGATTTTTGTTTGATAAAAGATTCAAAATTGTCAATTCATCACCTGCCGATCGACTTAACAATTACTCGACTAATTGCTGTAGTATAAAGAATATTCTGTTATGACTCAGTGGGTGAAGCAACCTGTCCTCACTGCTGGCATACAACAAACTGGAGAGTTGGTCTCCTTAAAAGTCAACATGTTGTCTTGTCAGCAGTAATGAGCTTTGTACTTATATTAAAAATAAAAAATAAAAATCCTGCATGTTCACATGCAAATTGGTCTAATTACATGAATCAAATAACTGCTTATTGACGTTCATCTCATTTCTGATAAATGAACTAAATAAACCAGTTCATCATTCATAGACCGGCCGAACCATGTGGTGCGTTTGTTCACTTCACTGCATCTGTGCCCCGACACTGTAATATCCTCCCAAGATGATGCTGATGACTAAAGGCTTGAAATACATGCGTAAACTTTAAATAGTCTCACTGAGTCAATGACCTAGATACGGAGAGGAAAATGTGTTTGTGTGCACACATGGATTCAAATGCTTATCAGCATGTGTGCGTTTCTCAGCCAGTGTGTGTGCACCTGTGAGCGTAGTCGTTATCCTGCATACTTAGAACCGTGTGCGCTCACGACTGCTTATCTTCTCTTCCTGTGTATCCGTTAGTGTGTGTTTACATGGTACATAATTAAACAGAAGAATAACTCCCACCTTGTTGGCAACAGTCTCTCACTGTCACAGGAGATGTATTAAATGTGTAGTCCTGGCAACGGGGACGCTGGCGAAACTTAACACCGCTCCGTCTAGGACTGTTTTTATTTGTTTTTTTTTACAATTTAACATTCATTTAAATTATTTAACATTTTATTTAACAGTGTAGCCATTCTTCTGACTTAATTATTCTGCAAATCTTGGATTATTTTGTGATTGCCGTTGGCTCCTGCTCCCCACCACTACGATCTGGTCAACGGGCTCAACAGCTTCTCTGCTCCTCCGTTCGTCTCGGCCATCAAGGCGCTCGGACTCCTTCGTCGGCCCCGTTGCATCCACAGAGCCTCCCGCGGAGGGTTTGTCTGCTCCTGGCCTGATCGCTCCACGCTTTCTATTCCCTCCCTCTGGTCGGCCGGGCGCATCGCTGCAGCTCGTCATCACAACAACAGTCCCCAAGAGCGAGATGGTGGCAACGAAATCCCCCAGCACCCTCTACTCTTCCTGCTGACTCCACTCCCCAAAACCGGACTGGTACACTCCAAGATGTCGTCCTTTTATGCAGTTCTTTGGTTCCCCTATTTTAGTTTGTCTGTTCTGCTTTATTTTGTATTTGTAATTTTCTATTCCTCTATTGTGTTCATTGCCTATATGGCATTGTCTCCTTTGCCTCATGTATTTTCTGAAATGTTTACTTGTATTGGTGTTATGTTTTTACCTTGCTTCTACGTAGAGCACTTTGTAAACCCTGTTTTTAAAGGTGTTATATAAATAAATGTATTATTATTATTATTATTATTAATAAATAAATGGATACAATTAACAGTCAGTGATTCACTCACACACTCCAACACACACACAGGTTGTCAATAATAAGTGAAGGCAAACGAAAGGAGACAGGAAATGTGACCGACTTCCCCTGGGTGGTACTGTTCAAGACGCACCAGTACTTCCTTGCCTCAGTGTACGTGCATTCACACACTTGATGGGTGAATGTGTGAAAAAATAAATCAACAACAATCAGGTTTGTGATAAACAACTTAACAACAGGCTTTGTTAAAAATGTGCGATAGTGCTGCAGAAAAGCAAAAGACGTTGAAGAAATACTCACAAGTAACAATGAAAGCATACAAATCCTGAAACTAAAATGTACTGCGTCTCATTTGGTATTCAAGGTTGGCAAATTTACAAAGCCGACATCATTATCATTACTGTCATCGCTCCCCTGTTGTCACTTCCTTCTGGCTAAAAGCAGTAAGTCTCACTCCCTGTCGACTTCCCACTTGCTGTTTTACTCAGATTATCTCTGGTCTCCGTCAGCCTCTCCACCTCCTCCTCTTTCCCTCATAATACTCACGTCCCCAGTGGGAAGTCTATTAGATCAAGCCTCTCTCGTGCCTGGTCTCCTTTCCGTCTCTGGTGCAGCCACTGTAACCACTTGTTAATTCCATAACATCTCTCCTCCCATCAACACATCCTTCACTCTCCCATGACATCATCTCACAGCTCTGTCTGTGTGTTGGTTTCTTTCATTGCTCTGGTCTCTCTTTCTAAAGCATAATGTCCACTCCGTCTCTAGAGTACTCCTGGATCACAACAAGGTTATCAGCTGATTGGTGCTTTGACACGACTGCACAAACTTTTCTTACATAACCTCTTCCTCGGCTGACCCACAGACACACAAATATTAAAACAATGAATGAATTAAAATAATGTGATGGTTGCTTTCTACCTCCATGAAAGTCCAAGTTAACAACAGGGCTGTGACGATTTAAAGTGTTGGTGTATTTTGTATACCCTGTGTTGGAGACAGTTTGGAGGAAGAGCAACAGTGCAGCATCCAGGTCTGGATGCCTTCTGTGGAGGATGGAGCTGGAGTCAGACAAACTGAAACCAATCACTATTTCGGTTGTCATGATGTTTAACCCGGAACTGTAACGCGGTAAACAGCCAATCAGGTGATGAAACAGAACGTGTGTTTTTTCACAAAAGAGGGATTTTCCAACAGACTCTCTGCAACGACAGCGAGGCTCTGGGCGTCGTTACCCGGTTACCAGAGTGTGACCGCAGTGCAAAGCTGCAGCAATCAGCTAGCCAGAGGAGAACACACAGGGACACACAGACTCACGCGTGGCTGGCCACATAAACTCAGATTACAACACACAGAGGGAGCGTGACTTCATCAGATAATAGTAGTTTGTTGCTCTATCAATCCTCTAAAAATTAGCCTGCTTGCTAGTATTTTACAAGACCTCAAATCATTCAAAAATAAAATTGTCCTACATCCTTTACTTCTTAGGATAACATTCAGATACAATATTAGACTGCATCTAAACCGGTTGAATCAGTAGAGTGCATTTTGTAATACGTTTCAGATTTGTCCATCAAATGAGTTACATACCATATTCCTTTTGCCAGTCATGTCCCTAAAGATGCCATCTGTCAGCTAGATTACAGGCCATTGTTGTGAATGCTCTTTTACAGCTTTGAGTATAAACATGAGCACAATGTGAGCACAGATTAGTATCAAATTAAAGTAATACAACCTGCAGGCTGTTCTGTTGCCTTGTTCTGATGTTAAAAAATAATTACTTAGTGGCTAAACCAGGAAGACCAAATTACCTCACTGTTGGAGCACATCTTGTATTGACTGTCGGGCTGTACTCGCCCTGAGGAAATAGAGTGCTGTAATCTTTTATAATCCTTAGCACCACTAAAATGCCTTCAGTCAGATTCTGAACACACCCGGCTCATACAAGTGCGTGGGTGATTGTGTGTTACACTCCAGCAGCCCAAGAACAAGCCACACACACACACACACACACACACACACACACACACACACACACACACACACACACACACACACACACACACACACACACACACACACACACACACACACACACACACACACACACACACACACACACACACACACACACACACACACACACACACACACACACACACACACACACACACACACACACACACACACACACACTTCTTTTCCTCTCACACATTTACAGTGGCATTTTACCACATTTACAGAAAGCAGCTGTCCAGTTGTTTGCAAGTGGAGCAGAGAACCAAACAACAGAGCAGAAACATGAAGAGAAGAGGGATAAAAGAGAGAGCGAGGGACAGAGCAATACAGAGGGAGAGCGGAGGAGAAAGAAAGGTGAAGGGAAAATATGTGAGAGAAATCATGTGTACCTGTGGTGTGTACGTATCAGTGAGCATGCTCACAACTGTTAGTGTGTGTAGACTGTATGTCTGCTTCCCAAGGTCACTGCTGAGAGCTCGGAGGGAGGGAGGGGGGAAATTAACAAGACCAGCGGACAATGACGTGAGCTCTGCAAGGAACACTAGTCTTAAAGGGCCAGCTCAGGACACAGGTTTGCAAAGAAAATTAAATTTCGTCAATGGACAATTTTGATGTGTAATTCATTCATTATCTTGGTTCCATTGATCCAGTCACATGCAGAGATCAATGATGCGTTCGTTGAAGCAAAGCTGGCCGAAAAAACACAGAATAACACTATGAATATTACATTTAAATAAGCCAGTACTAGAGCGAGAGAATATAAACTGCTCTCCCGCCTGTAGTATCGCACACGCACACGCACACGCACACGCACACGCACACGCACACGCAGCTGGTGTGGCCTGCCCTCACATTGAAAAAGAACATGCGGTATCACAATACCAAGCAGTTTGAGGGAACCAAAAGGCTTTTCATTCGTGAACTACAGACGTGAGACCGCTCTAAATGAAGAGGTCTGGCTGTGTCGCTTTGCTCACAGGAGACAATCCAGACACCACCAGCAATACACAGACACACATTTCTTGTTTTACCAGTTGTCCTCAAAAGGTTGTGTAGTGGGTCGAGGGGCTGGGAAAGAGGCTCCCATACTTCTGCTAAAGAGAAAACAAGAAAAACTCCTTTGTGTTGGTTTTGACTCTCTGACAGAGCAGTCTAGCAAAGAATCAGCTTTCAATTCAGAACTTCATTTTCCGTCCCTTTCCGATCATAAAATGAAACCCTCTTCAGTTTTTTTCCTTAGGGCCTCTTACTTTCTACTTCCTTTCTTTTATCACTCAAACTGTGCCTTGTAAGATTAAATGATGCTGACGTGAGAGCAGTGCCCACCTGCCGCACACAACTCTGCCGTCATTGTTAATGTTGACATTTACTCCGAAATCAGACATCTGTATAAATGCCAAACGCTGTTCAATGTGGAACAGATTGAGGCAGATGCACACAGCAGATGGGCTCAGCAATGCAACTTTTATCTCCATACAACAGTCATCCGGTCTTTTCCATCAATCGATCTTGTTCCTTCCCCCAAACATCCCTTCATCCTCAACTTGTACTTCCCCTCCATCTATGCATCTCTCATTCAATTTATTATCTTTAATTTCCCCCTTAACGTTTCCAGAAACCTGCCTTCTTGAAGAACAACAATTCATATGAATGCTTTTTAAATGCAGTATATATATATATATATATATATATATATATATATATATATATATATATATATATATATATATATATATATAAATAAAAGATGAAAGTGGGTGACATGTATTCACTGTAATATCTTTCTTGAACTTTGCTTGCATGTAAAACATGCTGACCCAGAGGTCGACTATTCAAAAAGTCACTTTTTTTCTGTTCACTTGTTGAATAACAGAGATCACAAAACAGTAAAATGGCTTTGATGCAAATCTTTGCGAATACACACAGACAAAGCACACATCTGAACACATTCACTAACCATGATGCTTATTCCAGCAACATGTCACATTTTAAACAGAAACTAAGGTGCGTGGGCAACGGTCTGTGCATGTACGGATTTCATTTGTAGACGAGTTCAGAGAAGTAATTAGTAGGCCTCCACCTCTTCCTGTGTGAGAGAGTCTGAAAACAAACACAACATTGCTGTTGAGACACTGTGTAGACAGTGTCTCAACAGACGGTGTTCATGGACAGTTGCTCTACTTAGCCAAATAGAGTATACCCAGAGGACAGACTGTGGGAGGCTTGGAAGCAACGGCGCCTTGCTATTTTGGACTTTCATTTTACTTTTCATGTCTGAAAGCTCACCATCTGCTCTGTGCTCTCTGTGTCTACAGCTCCAGAACGGAAACCAACCAAGGACAGAACACTTTTAGATGACGGTCATTCTTGTACATCTCTCCCACCAACGTCCCAACCTACACACATATTCTGTGTGTGTTTGTGTTTGTGTGTGAGTGTGAGTGTGAGAGAGAGTGTCCGACTGACCTGAGAGTAGAAATTAGCCATAGTGGTGGTTTCTATGTCCTTCTTGGCCAGTATTTCCATTTTGACTGGAGCTGATGGGAAATTGGTTGAGAAGTAGTCCAAGAAGTCCGGCAGATAGCCGGCTTCCCCGTGGACAATCCCCATGACGTAATGAGCTGCCTGAAAAACAAGCGCAGTAATGAAATCTGAATAATAGAATAATACAAATGAAACCAATTATCTCACAGTTAAAACACTGCATTCATTCAACACCCATGGATCAATATCTCTGACATACCTGGGATGAGTCCTCACTGAAAGCCAAGGTGACAAACTCATGGGCAAATCTCTGCCTCTGGCTCATGGAGAGAGAGGAGAGCTGGGATGTGTAGGCGTGGGCCACTCGGGCTCCTCCATTAGGTTGGTTCTCTATGTGGATGTATGAAGCAAACTCCAGGCTCGCCAGGCCAGGGCTGGTGCACTGCGGCTGGTGTTTGGTTTGGGAAGGTTGTGGCGTCATCATGGAGGCCAATGGAAAGGTAGGGGAGTTGAGGGGAGAGGAGTTGAAGGGGGATTTGGGGGCAAGAAGGGGAGAGGAAGGTACGAGAGGTGCAGTTTTGTTGTTGGGTGGAGGGTAAACCGGTAGAGGGGACTTAAATGGAGACAGGGAGGAGTTATGAGTGGGATCAGAGGATGCAGAAGAAGAGGTGGGAGGTGGAGAGGATGATGGGAGGAGAAGCAGGCCAGCACACACGGTTTGGCAGGAGCGGTGGTACATCTTCACTCGTTTGTGCTTCTCCCCCTCTTTGTGTTTCTTCTTCTTTTTCTTCTTCACTTTTTTGATTTGCAGCTCCTCAGAGTTGAGCTTCGCTTTCTCTTTTTCATCTAGAGAGAGAGAGAGAGAGAGAGAGAACGAGAAGAGTGAGGAAGACC
This sequence comes from Cyclopterus lumpus, assembly GCF_009769545.1. NCBI lineage: Eukaryota > Metazoa > Chordata > Actinopteri > Perciformes > Cyclopteridae > Cyclopterus > Cyclopterus lumpus. Next base: position 8,621,172 of record NC_046988.1, read on the forward strand.
GTATTACTTAAAAGGAAGATATGTTTTACAGGATCAACACAAAAGTATGAAAGAAAATGTAATTTTGAAAAGGCTTAAAAGGGAGTAGGGAGATCCATCATACATGCAAGCTTTGTAAAAAAACCTACTCAAGTCTGCTTTTTGATGTGTGGTGGATCAACAAACCGACCCTAGGCCCTTTTCAGTCCCCTGCTGTAAGAAGACCATTTTCAGGTCCTTAAAATGACAAAAGCTCAGAAAAAGCTGCTGTCAAAATAAGGTGAAGAGAATAAGGAAAACTGCAAGTGGTGTGCTGATTACGCAAACAATACACAGTAAGACTTTCAAGCAGATTGTTGCGTTCTTTTTTTTTATAGAAATGATCAAAACAAACTTCCCTATTTAAAAACCCATAAAACTAAAATAATGAGCCCTAACTATTTTAGTGGAGACAGATGACTCATAGCTTCTCCCAGATGGTGTGCATCTCCTGGGGTGATTGCAGAAGAGAAGAAGAGCCCTGAAATGGCATCCCTCGAGAAAAGCAGATATGACTAAGCCAGGAAATACGCTTTCGAGTGACATATCTAAACAGAGATAATAACGTACATTGTGAACCGTCTCTTAGTAAGCCAGAGGCAGGACAGAGTGGAACATGCAAATGTGTACACTCTGCTACTGTTAGTATTACGTCTGTGTCTGTGTGTGTGTGTGTGTGTGTGTGTGTGTGTGTGTGTGTGTGTGTGTGTGTGTGTGTGTGTGTCAGAGCTGTTCACATCTATTTGGAAATGGCTGGTTCATTCTTGGCCAGCAGCAGTTGTGTAAACAAGTGGGTTTGTATACATTTACAGTGTGTGTGTGTGTGTGTGTGTGTGTGTGTGTGTGTGTGTGTGTAGCTATGATAGCTGCTGCCTCAGCATAATTCAAATATCAGCCATCATCTCATTCACACACACACTTTCAGTCTAGTTTGTACCCCACACACGTTCATCGCCAGATAAGGCAGGAACGAAAGACAATGAAAAGGAGCGAGGAGAGAGAGAACGAGTTTAACATAATGTGTGTGTAATAAAGAGCAACAGCAAGAAGGTATTTGCAGTACAATACCTAAGCTACTAATCCAAAAGCTCTTTAACACACAAGTCACCCCTCCCCCAACACACACACACACACACACACACACACACACACACACACACAGTCAGAATAGCTGCCGGCTGCTTATTGATTTCCTATAAATGTTTCCCCCCGCTTTCAATAGAAAACATAACAGTCTCTCACTTACTAAATATCTAACTTTCCCTCCCCGACACCGCCAACATTTGGAAAAGTAACACCCCTTTGATTAAATGTCTCACTCACTTAGACTGAAAGCCTCTAACCTCGACTGCCTCTCGACTTCCCGTCATGTGTCCCGGTGCGTCTCTATTATTGTGACGCAACAGCGCTCAGACAATAATTTACTGCTGTTGAAAGGTTAACTAAGAAACTGGCTGCCATATTCATAAAGTGGGCCCAAGATAACACAGACATGTTCACACAGCAGAGGGCCTTTCATACACCCGTTTGTGATGGTTAAAGGTTGGCAGGTGTGCACACAGAAATTATTGTACGTTTTATAGGCTATATTATGAATTTCTCAGACGCATTGTCTCGAGTCAAGGTTTAAAAGTCTATATTGTATTTTCCTGCATAGTCCATCTATGGTTTAACTGACAATGTAGTTTACTGTACCAAAAATGTAGTATTATCTTATATAATAATATATATATATAATATAATAATAATAAACTGTAAAATGATACAATTTTAGAGTTGCACCAAAACTTTAAACTCCGATTTATGTGATCAAGTGTTAACTTTAAATTTACAGCAAACAACTTCCTTTTTGAGATGGATTGAGCAGAATAATCAAGTTCCTTTAAAGAAAGTTAAGGGACAGACTCAACCCAATTGAATTTCATGGCGCTGTTGCTGCTGCAATTGTTATCGGAATGAACAGGAAGCTTGGAGCAACAGGATGTCTCTTTTTTTCTTTCTTACTGTGCTGCTGTCTGTCGTTTATCTTCTATTATTATGTTGCTCCATTAATTCAGCCAACAAGTCTTTCTCAAAAGGAGGAGAAATTAGAGCTCATCAGCCGAGTCATTGTGGTGACGTTTTGAGCTCGTTAGAGAGCAAACAAGGTCTCATGTTGTTAAGGACTACAGCACAGACTGTTTTCCCTCTTTTATAGCCCACATATTGGTTTCCGACCGCACGCATATGGATCGAACAATTCATTTTAATTTGGGTAAGCAACCATATTGATTAAATACTATTTAATTTCAGTTTAAACTTGGAAGTTAGTTGTTCATTGTGCAAGAGAGCTCTGCTTAAATCATAAACATAGTTTTGCGCCCCAAAAAAAGATGCCATCACAATTTCCCAGAGCCAACAGTGATGTCTTCAAAGTGTTTTTAACCAACTAACTCTCCAAAGCAATAACATATTTAATCTGCAATCAAATATAAAAACTGGAAAAAGTCTATTTCTCTCATCTGCACAGATGTAACCACCAAATGTTCGATAATAAAAACGTTAACACTCAATTGATTATCAAAATTGACTGCATTGCCCGATTTGTTGCTCAGCGTCTCCCGTGACAACCCTCGCTACCAGATGCACAATCAGCCTGCACATACAAAACACCCACAGGTCAGACTAAACGAACCCTCATCAAAGTGCACAGGGATGAACTTCTCGCAGTAAATAATAAAACTGTTACAGCCACGGTCACACTGTGCTATATTGGCACGTTTATGGAGCCCACGGTATTAGCATATGGAAAACCAGTAGGAATTGTTTATTTATCAGAACGTACTTCCTATCAGTATATTCTGTACATTACATCCTAATGATAAGATGCATTACATGTATGCCACCTGGATCCAGATAAGTGGCCTAAAATGGATAACTGGATTAACTAATTAAGAGTGACAGTCTTCTACTGTAGCCATAGTAGTGAAAGTGTTTGCTCCAGATCTGGTGCTGACTGAACCGGCTCCTGTACAAACAATCTACTGGCACACTTTAGTTTGTGTGAAACGTCTCCGACAGACAGTGATCGCAGACAAAAACATTTTAGAACCAATATTACTGCTCAGGATAGGAGAGAGAAAATATTTCTTGACCAGAAATCCTCAACGTAAAGTCCACACCCATGGCCGACTCAACTAAAGCGTTTCCATAAGAACTGAGCAACTCCATTCGCTGAGGAAGGCCACAAGAAATGATTGAGAGCTTTGGAAACAGTAAATAAATGGACCTTCAGTTTTTCTGTCAAGCTGCTGTTTCCAAGGTAAAACTTGAATTTGTGGAAAACTAGGAAATTATGTTTTTTTTTACTATACAAATCTTTCAGTCCTACATAAAGCACTTTGTTTGCATTGATGCGTGTGTGTTTCCACCAACCTTTAATCGGCTGCTTGACTTCTCCGTTCTCCCTCTTGATCTCGTTTATCACTTTGTGCTTCTTCTTCCCCTTTTCTTTCTCTCTGTCTTTGACCTTTGTCTTCTCCCTCTCCTCACGACTCCTCTCTTCCGCCTTGTCGGAGTGCTCTGTGGAAGCAGAGAGGAGGGCTTCAGCTCTCGATGGTTGAAACGCTTCAGCATTAACGCCAAGATTTATTCACTACACAGGCTACGCTGAGCACACTCGATTCACGTTGATTTTTTTCCTAACCCCTTAACTAAACGCTTGCCAAGTGCTTCACCTTGGCCATCACCCTTTCCTTAATCTTGTTGGTCTTCCTCCTACAACAAGTAGGTTTTTCCTTTCCTGCTGCAACAAAGCCGTCTCTCCACTCTTATCTCTGTGTTTCCACAGCACGGTAATGACCTTCCAATTCCCTTTAAGACTGCAGCAGTCACTCTACAATTTCACACATAACATTAGAGCTACATCTTAAAAACATATACTTCACGTTTCTTCTCCTTAACTTATCCCCGTCTCATGTTTTTATTTCCTTTCCCAGCGCTTCTCCGTCTGACAGGAATCATTTCAGTGTTAAAGGAATATTACAGATCAAGGAATCGGAGGGCACTGTCTCACACACACACACACACACACACACACACACACACACACACACACACACAGTAAATCATTATCTCTCCCCTCTAGCTGAGCTAAGAAAACTTCACCTTTCTTAAAATAACTTTCATTTTATCAAATCTTTTGTACATCTCCTCCTTTGATTCTCTATTTCCTTTCACAAGCACATTTAAAAAAAACTATTTTTTTTCCACAGAAGTTCTTTTGCTGATTCTTTCTTTCTCTTTTCCATTTCAAAGAACAGTTTTTCTTTGAACTCAGTCAGATCCGTCTTTAAAAGGAAGCTGTGTTGTCAGACACTCTCCTGTGGACATGCGGAGTGGGCAAGTGAACACAGTGGGGTTGGACGCACTGTATGCTTTGAAAGTAAAAAGGTTTAAAAAGGAGCAGTCGGAGAATTAGAGGAACATCGACAAACACCGTGGTATTTTGAAGTTTAGTAGGTCTGTTCTCTTTGCTACTTAACATGCAGGAAGTCATTATCATCATACTCTGATTAATAGGAGGAACGCCAAGAATATAACAAACCATTTTGAGAACGCTGCAAAAGCAAATGCTGTAGAATCACCAGACACTGAAGAAAAAACTGCCCATTTGAAAACACTAATTTAGATCCACAGCAAGCTGCCTATACAAGGAGGGCTCACTCTGATCTATTGCCAGAGTTATGAAAACATGTCAGACCATGACATCATTCATGAACTTTTAATTTAGAGGCGACGGGGGATACATTAGCCCCGGTGGCTGACCTGACCGTAAATAGAGAGATGCTCTCTGATTTATTGCAGCTTGGCGGAAGAAAGAAGAGACTATCCCATGGCTTAAGAATCACAAGTTGGGGCACAGCTGGCGGTTTTCACTGTTTGGATGATCACAGGAGAGAAAACACTTTGAAAGACAGCAGGCCAGAGGCAGACATTTTACCAACATTCAACTGCACTGGTCCCCACTATCAAACTTTCTTTAGCTGGGGCAGAGATTCATTAATCCAGAAAGTCAATGGTTTATCCTCATAATCTTGCTCCAAATCACCAGTTCTCAAACTAACTTCATTAATATAATCAATTACATTTAACCTCCGTTAACCTGAAACAGCGTATAATTTAATGCTGTAGCCAAGCCACTGTGTTAGCAAAGAGTTATCTGCCTCTCGCCAAATGCATGCTGGGATACGCGAGACCCTGAACAGGATAACCTGATCAAAGAAACAGATTCAAGCTTCCTATTAAATCTAAACATTAATCATCCAAAGGTTTAAATGCCTTTTGATATTATTAACATGACTTTATCATATTCTGAGTGTCTGATTTTATGATTTGTGAATCTCAATTAACAAATAGAATCAAGCAAATTCTTCTTTCCAAGTACTTTGTGGAGGAATCTGACAGGATTAGACTTCACAGCTAGAAGAGCCGTCCCATGTGAACAACATGCTGGACATTTACAAGCACATCATTGCTGCAGTAAATTGATTGTGTGGCCTGTTGTTGCACATTGGGATGACCGAAAACAGGTGAAAGCCCCCCAGGACTTCGGTGTGCATGCGCATATTGAGGGTTTAAAACGGTTACATAATTTAGGAGGACATACAGTAAAATATATATCACACGGCAGGCATTAAACTGAAGCTGATATATTTTTAGATCTTTGTGGATCGGTGCTGTTGACCTCCTGTAACACGACAGGTAAACCTGCCCGCTGGGAAAATCCTGCTACTCCAGATGGTCAGTCCGCCCCCGTTGCTGTGGCAAATGCACACTTCACCATTCATGCTGATCTCAAAATAATTAAGCAATGAGGTTGATGCACTCTTTGTTATTCTATTGAACTGCTACTGCACAGGCAGAGTTAAGTGTCTTGTAATTGTTTTGGGGGACTGAACAAATGAGCAGACAGTAACTTAATTTGGTGCCGATTGTAGCCAAGCTTCATTTTCTCTCGCTGTACAACACGGCCACAGACGAGACACAGACAGGGATTTTGTCAGCATGGAGCATTTACATGCACACAAAAAACCTTATTAGTGCAACTCAGACATAATTCGCAACAACCCAATTACAGCCACATTACTCTTTTAACAAACCGTTTTGCGTCAGCCTAAATCTGTTACAAACGTGCCAGGTCAAAACTGCAATTTAGCTTCTTTTTTTTATTCAGTTATGATTTATCGGAATTCGACTCACAGCAAATGTGAGTAGTAAACCATGAGGGGAACTGCGATTGATTATAATCATAATAGCAGACTGCATGTAAATACAGTGGGGGTCAACAACAGGTCAACTAGGTCTCAATGGAGATTAAAACTGTAACCTTTGAGTTAAACAGTCAAACTATTTATTTCACACTAGATTAACCTACCGAATGCAGTAATGTTTCTTGTTCACTGTACTTAGACTCATGTCTCTTATTTCAAGACCAAATGTAACTAGGAGTCACTGCTACCTGCCAGTTGGCTTCAGCCGCAAAGCTAACACTAATAATATTACTGAGATGATGTGATGCTCTTCTTCCATGAGAAAGTCAGGGCACAATAAACTTCAGAGCAAAGCAGTGTCTTCCTGTAGTCGTGTGACTAACAGGTGAGCCTGCATGCCACTCAACACATTTTAGAAAAACACTATTAAAATGCTGCTTTTTTTCCTCCATTATCACCGTAAGCCTATGCCGAGGTGTGTTACAGTCAAGGAAGAATACTGACGTACTGTTACCAGTTTTTAGAGGGAGGTGCAGCTCCGAACGGAGCATTTTAATCCTCGAAACATTTTGCTCGGGATTAATGTCCGATTTGCAGCAAAACACTCGGCTCCACGTTCGTATACTATCTCATCTTCAAATTTGAAGCTACTCACTAGAATTACAGTTTCCCTCCTCCTGGCCATTGAGCAGCTCACTACATCAATTACAGGTTCAGTATTTTGCTCAAGAGCACCTCAGTGGGGCTGTTGAAAGAGTGCAATTATATATTCTTACTTAAGGCTGATTCCCAGTTTTCCCCATCAGGTTCAGGGATGAGATCTATTTAGAAAAATTCTCAACACGCTTGCATACAGCATTTGCAGTTTAAAAATGTACATAATAAAACTACACTAATTGAATTTTAGTCCTATGATTGCTCAATAAAACAAAAACGATTTACTGAGTTAAAACACATGGTTTATTTCACATTATTTTTAAAATACAGACTTTTGTGTTTGGATACCGTGTAAAGACTAACACCAGCCTCTATCCGTCCCCATAAAGCAGGCATGCACATCCACTGTTTACTGTGTTTCTGATGCGCTAGAGCTACAGGTCAACAACACGTCTCGTGCTGGTGTTCTCACCGACTGCAGTGGCTGTTCAGAGCATGTCATGACCTCCTAAACTGCCAAACTGGAAAGGTGTGTCGACTCAGTACTACCGCTAGTGTCTAAACACCTGCACACGAATAATGTTTACACACTGCAAATGCAGAGATTTTGAAACCCTGCATTGGTGTGACGATGACAAAACAAGCCACCAAAGCAGACTTTAAAACAGCTAAAATCAAGGCCTACAAATGAGACTATGATGAAAACAAAAACCGTGTCTTGAGCTCTGTGACCCTGTAAGTCAATTGAATAATTCCTCACCAGGAACAAAAAAATCGTAATAAATAATGTATCATCCTAGAAAATTATTTGTAATTTTATTAATGAGCTGGTGTAAATGATCCCACATGTATGTTGATCATATGCAGCTTATTTACTGTATTTAATGAATAATGTAATTATAAATGTAACACAAATAAAAGAACAATACGATTTTGTTTTACTATTTGTCTAATGCTTAAATGTTGTCTTTCCCTTTTTCTCACAAATGAATGTAGGGGTTGTTGAATGAGTACAACATGCTCTGCCTGTTCAGCTGAAGAACATCATGGAGTAACAACAAGCTGTGGCGCTACAGCCTGAGGTTACAGAGGGGGGCGTGGTGCACTACCAAAACAACACTTACCCTATAATGGCGGGCGGCTGTCATATTGTTATGACAGCAGCGTGCAGTTTTATGACTACATATAGCTACGAACGACATAGAAAATACATACAAAGCGCATGAATGTAACATAATAACATAATTAGCCACATTCGTCACGTAGATGTGACGGAGATTATAGCGCGTTTATAACATATTTAATTGACTCGATTACATTACTGTTAAACGCAGAGGAATAAAACGGGTTATATGTTTTGCCGATGCGACGTAACAGTTCCGCCGCAGCTGGCCGCGATGGACCGGCCAGGTCGCGCGACCACTGTCCCGGACTGCTGGTCGTGGAGCTCGAGAGGGTTCGCGAGCGGGAGAACGAGCGACGGCCGCTGGCAGCCATAGCCCGTAGAAACATCGACCAAACGGGCGGCTGCATAGACACTCAACGCGACGAAAACCTCCTTTTAAACGAAATGTATAAACAAGAGTAACCCCCGACGAGCGCGCGTGTCAATACACAACATTTAGGAGCGCCCCTTTGAGTGGACGGGACCGTCCAGACCACCGCTCACCAGGGGCGACACGTTCACATCCCGAGTGGCTGATTCTACGACGAGACAACTAATACAATTTTTAAAAAAAGACAGAACTCAAACTTTATGAACTCAAAAGTACAATGTTGTGGAAACATGGCCTACCTTTGGGAGGCAACGTGACGTCCCCGTTCTCTCTTTTCACCGCAGAAGTGTTATTAATTCTGCCGACGTCGTTGTGGTTGTTGTTACTGCCGTTACTCGCGGGTCCGGAGGTCGCCAACACTTTACGTTTCTTCTCCTCCGCGCCTCCCGTCCCCTTCTCCCTCTCTCGCGGTTTGTCCTTGCTCGGTTTCTTGGGTTGGGAGGAAGGCGCTTTGTGGAGGAAGAAGTCGCTCTGTTTGAAGACTTTGTGCGTGTTTGTCGGTGGTTGGGACCCCCCGGTAGCGGGCACCGGGGGGTTGGTTCCGCCGCTCGTCTTCACCGGGCTGAAGCTCCACGCGCCGTAACTCTGCTGCTTCGCGGGCTGCTGGAGTTTCTCTCCGCCGCCGCCGTCGCCTCCCACTCCCGCTTCCCTGCTGAGTTTCTTGGGTCTAACGCTCCGCTCGTCGACTCGGACCTTCTTGGGCGGCGCGTTGAAATCCCGGGTAGACTGAGAGCGGTTGTCGGGGGCTCCTTTCGCCTCGGTCGGCTTGTGGAGCGGGGTTTTGGCGAAGGCTACCGCAGAAGCAGCTCCGGTGGGGTGAGCGTAGCCCAGCGAGTCAGCCATCTTGAGGCTTCTCTCTATTTACTCTCTTCCTCCAACCGCGGCCGCTTTTTTTTTGCTAGATGTGCAAAGCAGCAGAGAGGAGGCGGGGCTTAATTTGCGAGACAGGCAGTCAGAAAAGGGGGCGGGTTTGAGCCTTGACCATGGGCTTGACTGACAGGTAAAACATAATATTTTGAGGAAACTAGAACGAGGAGCAATATTTTCTATACTCTAAAAGTTATTTACTAAGTCATTGAAACATATAGACCATTTTTTTTGGAGGGAAGGAACAGTTTTGGTTGAGATCAGAATTATTCAGTAATCAAACCCATTACAGACTTTGCCTTCAATAGCACCGCAACTATAATATTGTCATTAATTAATGTGTTGATTAGTATAATAATTGTTTTATAATACCCAAATCCCAATACAAAATAGTTGTATAGTTTAATTTTTTTAAATTTCAGTTTTACAAGTCTTAGTTTTACATCCACTTCCACATGAACACAAAACAGCACACTGCCCACAACTGATCAGAACACAGAGAAGTGTGGTGGGTTTACTGAAATATTTCCATTAAAGGAATCATATTTTATCTGATCTTAATAACTGCGTGAGATTATCACTCACACACGAGAACGCATCATTATACATCACTGTGGATCCTCCGGAGATGTTATCACTTTGATTTCTTGACATGAAAACATTTTCTTCCCTTGAGCTGTCAGCACAAGCAAGGCCTGCCAGTGAGTGACAGCCAATATTATTAATACTAAACATGATGAGCGACCGCACGCAGCCGGTTGTAAAGTTACAGCTGGTCATAAACATTGTGAAAACATTATTCTATGATGCTATCATGGCCTGTGTGAATAGTAACAATCTACATAAAGGAACACTGAAGTGTGTGTGTGCATCCGATTCCTCCAGCATATATACTCAGGTGAAATACTTCTTACTGTATATTTTAGGCTTTTTAAGCTGACAGTTTTTTAGTTCCTTCAGATGGCAGTGCAGCCTGCTGCTATTGCACACACACACACACACTGATTGGCTATATTTATATTTTAAGTCATTACATAACATGTTAAACTGCTCCACTGAGGTGACCCAGTTAAAATAGCAACCTGGCTTAATTCATACAACACAGGCAGATAGAGTGAGTGTGAGTGTGTGTGTGAAAGACTGTAACAACACATTGATTTTATCAGAAAAAGCAAGAATAAAATAAGGGAGACGGAGTTTAAAAACTGTGCAGGGGAGTGGTGAGAGGCCTGTGGAATGAAAGTACTGGAGCCTCCCTTATGATGCAGAATGTTTTATTGATCGACTACAATGGGTGTATTTTAAAAGTGTTATTTTTATAATGCATGCTTTATACGAGTGTTTTAAAGTAATTTTTATCTGATGGAAGTAGCCTTTCATCTCGGCTTCAAGTGACGTGTCTCTCCATTAGAGCAAACTGAAAATCCATCAATGAATGTGATTTCCTTGTGCCTTCACGTGCGCTGTGCGACTGATAATACAGTTAATTAAGATCTATGCTTTATTCCAAACAAGAAGGTTTATAGATCTGCAACAGGTGCTTTTACTTAATGACTGTTACCGAAGAGGACCGACACAAAGGGGTCTAAACCACCTGTGCTGCACCATTACACATTAAATATTGCATTGTAATAAACAGTATAATTGATCTGAAATAAGAATTGTCAGGAGAAGCAAATAATCACATCATGTCTCCCCACCTGCTGTGCCTCTGTGTGTAAAGTGAATGCAAATGTCAAGCCTTCAAGGTCTTTGTAAAACGGTGAGCAACTGTTTATACCACATGCAGTGATTAATTAATCAGCATATTAGTGTGTGTATGTGTGCCTCTGAAGATCTTCTGCTGTGATCCCCCTCTACACACACACACACACACACACACACACACACACACACACACACACACAATTGATATCAGATTATACGTGCAGCGCTATCAGCAAGTAAGACAGAATAAAGTTACTTAATTCCTCGAGGCTTCAGAGACCAGTCAAAGTGATTTATTAACCGATTATTAATGGATCTATATTGTAAATAAAAACGGTCTGCATATACACACAAAGTCAAAAACAACCAGCACACATACCTTTTTTGTTACATCATCTCATACGAATAAAAACAAAGAGGCGCGACTTTACTTAATGTTCATTTTTACTGATTGATTTCTGCAACATACAACATGTGTGTGTGTGTTTATGTTTGTGTGTGTAAGGAGGAGCACAAGGTGTGTTTGTGTGTGGGGGTGGGGGGGGTGGGGGGTGGGGGGGCTGAAAGAGTCCCACAGTAGGTGTTGAGCAAGCAGCAGCGAATCACATCGTTCACGCCGCTAATGATGATTGGAGGAGAGGACAAGGGGAGGGCGGGCTCTCACTTAAAGGCACAGGTGGGCTCTTTTCTGAGATCCAGGCTAGTGGGCAAGTGAAGGGGTCAGATAGGGAGATGAGTGGTAGGTAAACAGAAAGAAATGAAGATTTGGGAAAAACGTTTCAAAGACCGTTTTTTCTCAGGATGTCTATTCTCCAGTTTCATTCAGCGTATTTAGTTAATTTGACCCACTGACACTAGTTAGAGAGGCATTACTCGAATTGATCTGTTGGCACCAAGAGGGATGTTGAAAACGACAGACCTTTAAAACAAAAAAGCAAAGAGGAGGATGGAAGGGGGATAAGAAAGAGAAAACAGCAAGGGGAAGTATGAGCGAAGCAGAAAAGAATGAGATGCTCCAGGTACAGAACAGAAGACCCATTTCTGTTGCATGTTCTACATGAAAGGGCCGAAACAGAAGAAAAATAAATCAAAAGAAAATGATGAAGAGGTGGAGAAAGTATGTGAGAAGAGAGAAGTGGGGGTTTAACTGGGGGGTTAGGTGGGGAGAGTGGACTTGTGATGCAACAAACAACCGTGTATACAAAAATAACTTTTAAAATACCATTTACAAAAAAACGACCATTATTATCATCATCATCATCATTATTAATATTATTATTACAATCTTATTCGAAGCCCGGTGTAGCTATCATAAAGGGGGCTGGATGGCAGTCAATGCTTTCCTTCTGCCAACCGATTAAAACTACATTTTAAATCTTTTTAAGCATATACCTCCAACATAAGAAATAAAAACAACCCTGAAATATTTGCCAGAAGCAAAAACAAAAACGGGCAGCAGAATAATTTACAGTTTGAAGGGAAACACTGCGTAGGGGAGGAATCATCATCATCATGCACTGACTTTCTTACATCTTCTGTTAATAAGAATATTTAAAGAGATAACAAAAAATGCTGGAAATATTATATACTGAAACTGCCCTGTACAGATTTTTTTCTTTATAAAACAATGCATATACTGTATAGTTATGGTAGCTAATGAAGTTAGCAGAGGAAACAGTAGTCCTGGGTCCCTATCATCATTGTCTCACACATACAGAAGCAGATACAGTTGGACTTTTACATTTGGCCCTCAAATGAAAAACCATACAAGTCAGATTTGAAGAGAATTGGTTGTTATGGGAAACCAGACTTAATAATAATCGGTCGAGTCCCATGAGAGTTTCAGGTGATGTGTAACATTCAAACTCCGAACCACTGGAGATTTACTGTGAGGAAACGGCTGCTAAAATAAACAAGATAATTGACCCGCGTGGTCGATCATCCAACAAGAGGAGAATGAGCAAAAAGGTACAACAGGAAAAAAGTAAACAGGAAATAGGAGTCCCATGTAGCAACCAAGAGACGCTCATATGAGCTAATGAGAGAAGCCAAATTAAGGAGGACTGTCATTGGCTGTCTCCTCCGAGAGGCAGACGAAGGCAAGCTCATGTTGCCAGCAGTGGAGAGCCAGAGTCACCGGATGAGTTCGGCCATTACTGATTTGTGTTTTGAAGTCATTTCAACCGTGTCTGGCTGGAAGAAAGCGGAATTCTTGGACACGCAGTTGCACATTTTGGCTTAAAATCTTTGAGGATACAGGTGTCTGACATGCTTCTGCTGTTATTTCTAACTAGTCATTGCTTGTTCTCATGGTAATTGGAGAAGGGAACATCACTCTTTGGTTTAACTTTTTGCAAATCATAGTGAAGTATCACCTGTCACAGAACTCCTAGGTTTCAATTCGCAGTATCTCTGCATTCAGCTTTGTTTTCTTCTGCCACATGAAGATGTCAACATGATGATTGCAGAATTAGCAGACATTTAAACAGCTCCACATTTTGAGAAATACGCCTGTTTCTTTCCCGCCGGGCTGACAAGATCGATCCCACTTTCATGTCTTTACGGTAAATATGAGGCCACAGAGAGCAGCCGGTTAGCTTGGCATAAAGGAGGGGAAAAGCTAGTTCAGAGTTCCTGAAGTCCGCCGAGCCGCACTTCCACAATGCACTACTTAATGTCTCACATGTTTTATATTTTATAAGTGCAAAAACTGAAGTGTAAAAAACAAAATGTATACGTGTCAAGTCTAAATGCTCAGCCGAGCAGCTTCTGGCTCCACATACAGACATGAGAGTGGGATGAAACCTCTCAACAAACACAAGGAAAGTGTTTATTTCCCATATATGTGGAACACTTCCGCTAAAGCCGCCAGCTGACTTCTGCAATGACCGAACTATGTCAATCTATGACTCTGGTGAGGTCATCATAGAAATATAAAGTCCTCGAGCTGAAGGTACTGCAGCTAATACAGGAATAAATCCAACAGGAAAGCCCAACGGAGGTGAGAAACAGGTAACAGGTTGTTAACATTCAGCTGTAGTGTTTCCGTTCCTACGCTGATCCTTTATAATGTAGCACCAGCACACTGAAAGAGAGAGGGGGGAGAGAGAGAGGAGCACCCTGGCAACCTGGACATACCAAACAGAAAATGTTGCATCATGGGTAATAGATTATCTAGGCTTGCTTTGAAGATTGTTGTTCATTCAGAAGAAGGAAGCAGACGCCTTATGGGAGTTCACTTAAACCCCAGGAATCAGCTTCCCCCAGCAGCTTTTCTCATTTGGAATGAAATACATTTTTGATTTAACGTCTAAGGTCACACCTGCATTTCATCATCATGAGAGCAAAAACAATAACGTTTTTTTTTTAGTTGTTTTTTTTTTAACTGAAGTCACCAAAACAGGAATTATTCTTGAACCATTAACAGGAAAGCAGCGTCTAGAGAAGTGAAAACCTAGAACATCAGCAAGCTGAGCAGGAAAACGTGGACAAGCCACTTGACCGGTAAGGGTTCATCTGCTTTGCACAATGTTACTCTGAAGAAGGACCGAGTGGGAGGAGCAGGAGGATATGGAGGAGCAGGAGGAGATGGAGGAGGAGCTGTTGCACAGTTACACAGAAGGCGTTTCTGTGTAAAAGTGCGCTGTCTGTCTGTGGAGCATCTATCAACTAGGTTTTTTGGACCAGCCAGATGAGATCGGTAGCGACCATCTCTTGACAAGGGAGGACACCGTTGGTGGACGGGCAGATGGATCGTCCCATCATGTCCACTCCAGAGGGGGTTCCCGGGGGCCTTTGGGCTGAATGCAGCGGTTACCGAACCCTGACAGAAGACGGAAAAGAATTGCTTAGCTGGGTTTGTTTCGCTCGAAACTGAATGAAACACATATTCTCCCCCCTAGAGGACAACGTGCCGTCAATGTTTGCCTGCTCTCAAAACCGTCAAACATGTTCTGCACATGCAGCCCAAAGCTAATGCAAAAGCAATGCCTCGCATACAACATTTTTTTAAAAAGAGGCCATTAATAGAAACTGCGTTTCTCAGCAACGTTTTCCTGACAAACAGTCACAGAGGGAATAAAAATAAGTAAATTCACTGACAAAACTTGTAAGCGAGGTAAGACAGCAGACTTACCCACCGAGGTCTGCCTTGCTGTCCGTCACTGTGGTGCCAGCAGATGCAGGATCAGCTGGAGATGTCTTCTTGACACGCTCCAACACATCTACACACAAACACACACAGATGAACGGGCTGGAAGCATTGTGTGAATACAAGGAGGTAATACAAGGAGGTGTTACGTGCTCAGGAGGTGCTGTATAATAGTCATTTCTTTATTTAAGTTGTAATCTAGTTCGTACTGAAAATACTAAAATAAATCAAGTGTTCATTGATACCTATTTATGCATTAGCACAATGTGTTTTCCGGATGATTTAACACACGTCGGCCTCGGGCTCATTTGAGCTGCACCACACTATTTAACCTCCAACGCAAGAAACCACCACATCACACCCAGGAGGAACAAATACATCACTATGTGGAGTTTTACACACCGATAAAGCGTTGCTTTTTCCAACAAGCTTATTAGTTTGTGACGATTAAAGGCCGTTGCTCAGCGGCAACATGAATGAAACCACAGCCGTCCTCTGTTCTCCATGAACGCTCCCGTCGAGTTACATTCACATGACGAGTACAAAACTAAATCGTTACACAATTCAAGTTTGACGGTGTCTTTCGATTATTCTCTCGCCGTCACTGAAACTACTGAAGCACTAAATTGGCAGTTACCACCGTCACACAATCCTCATTGCGGGACTCGACATACAAATGCACATCTTTCATTACACCCCTCGACAGACAATGTGTGATCTCCCCCCCCCCCCCCAATCTCTTCCTCTCTTGTTATTACTCACTCCCTCGCGTTCAGTCGTCTTATCGGGGACAGGCTCATTTGTAAAACAAGGTCTGTCTCCAGCTCCGTTGACTAACTACTGGGAGCATCAACACAAGGGCAAACGCACTCCTCTGCAGAGAGGACGGCCATACCTTTATTTGAACTGCTCCATTCAGCCGAGGCCGACGTTTTCACTTCCAGAGGGTCTGACGGAGAGAGCAACACAAAGAGGCAGTTTAACAAAGAAAGAGCGGATGTCAAATGAACAACTTGACGTGACCTGGACGCACATTCCCACACACACACACACACACACCTCTCAAAACACTCTCCTCCATTGAGCCACCAGCTCCTCGATACAGCAGCCCAGAGAGGAGAAAAGCCTCCAGTAAAGAAGTCCAGTAAACTCAGGCCTCACACTACATATGTATGTTGATGGAGTCAGTGCACACAAGTCAGAGCTATGATCCTTCTTGATCATGAAACAGCAGATGACTATGACGAGACAGATTGGGAAAATAATACACTGTTCTAGCTTTCTACTGTGTCACGCAACCTTTAATACATCGCCTTATCGCTGTTCATCCACTTCTACGTCACTACAAAAGCAATGAACTGTTGTTGTGTCCAGACTCCATCCTCCACACTGACTGTATCCAGAACTAATCTTTCTAATCATTCAGTGTGTACAAGAAATCAACACAACAGGCAAAGAAACGTAAAATATTTGGCAGTGATGTTATATTTTTTATTAATTGCCAATACCTATGCCAGTGTTCTATTTCATCATTCCTGACCGCCATACATACGTAACTTTCATTTTACAACCATCCATGTTTGTTTTTAAATCGTTTCCTGCTGTGTGCATTGCATTGTGGGAGAATAGTGTCCGTCAGTACAGTCTGAAATCCTGTTGGTTTTGTTAAGAATGCATACCGATGGTCTTTGTGAAGTACTTTTCTGTATGTAGTCTGGTTTGGGAAACAGCTGGTCACTTATGGTCTTTCAAAGATGCTCTTCACAGGAACCCTGCAGCTCTGAAATACCGTCTCTAGTGCCCCCTAGTGTTGTAATACTGGTGAAGCTTCTGACAAAAAGAAATGTGCTCCCTTTCGACGGTGAGTATATTTGAACTATGATTTCCATCTTACGTGCTCTTGTGTGGTTGAATATTTTAACACTAAGAGCAGCTTCAACAAGGTAGCCAAGTTATTTCAGACACCTTTAAAACAGAGGACACGGGGGAGACACCTGCATTATGCGTGTTCATCGGACAGGTAGAAGAGAGAGACTGCGACCTGTTCAAATAATGTGAGGTACCAGATAGGAGGAGCAGATACAATTAGACCTCTTTTTTCAGCTCAAATCAGGTCCAGACTACCGACTGCATCAAACAACCACTGCTGATGGTTTCACTGCCAACCACTCGAGTCAAAAGGCCTCTTAAATTCATTGATCCGTCCACCGTCTTTGAGCAGCTGTAAAAACTCCAGATCCGGGAGGTGACCCAGTGCACTGGAAACACACCTGTGAATCTTGACCAATGCAAACGCACCTGTGGCCAGTAGGAAGGACTCGGGTGTTCTCGCAGGGAGGGGGGGAGGGGAGTCATCGCTGTCCCAGCAGTCTGGGTTAAAAAAGGTCAGAGGTCAAATGAGAAGCAACGTTAATAACTGGCCCGAAAAAAAAAGTCAAATGTAAACGATGCAAAGAAAAGCTCTGAAAGTCATTACTAGTGTTTTCTTGATTCCTTCTCTAATGAGAACGGGTTATTAGAAACTCAAAGTGACACAAACATTGGTTTAGTCATCTTGCAATTTGAAAACAAAATAGATATCTGTATTTATTCACTATATATTTTTTCTTTGTTTCTTTTTTCTTTTTATGCTGTTTTCAACAACATAAAATGTCAAATCAGCTGTTGCAGTCAACTTTGAAAAGCACTTAAATTACATTTAATCAATTGTTAAATGTACAATTTGTCTTCATTAACAATGTTCTCAAAATAACATTTATTCCTTCGGTAACACTATCGGAATATGTTTATGCCAATAAAGCTATTTCAATTTCAAAAGATACACTAATTTGTTACAAAGCCTGGAAATGTATTAATTCTGCATTTTTCTCATCCTTTTTCATTAATTGTGAGGGATCACATGTAACTTAGCAAAAATTGTATCTGAAACATCACTTAGTTGTTTGACGCGGAACCAAAGATCTGTAATGAAAAGTATAATTCACATTTCATTCCTGGGACTTTTACTGGTTAATATGTGAACAGTGTGGTTAAGTTACAAAGTTGGCAGATTGAGTAGCAACTAAAATCCTTGAAATGCTCCAGACAGTCATGACTATATTTCCTTATATTCTCCAGATTTAATACCCTTTTTAAATTGAGCATTTGACAATATCCATCCCTGAGGAAAATATTGTATTTCTATGTTGTCTTTAAAAATTTGACCCTTGGGTCATTACTATTATGATTAGTTCCTACTGCAGCATCTTAGGAGGAGGAAGCGATGCAAGGGGACGCGTAATAAGGAAATTATTATTCTGGTTCAGTGCAGACCAGCATATCTGCTACTGGTCTGGTTCACCTTAAGAATGTAATCATCTCTGCCCAACACAACACTTAGATCTTTATGGGGCCTGACAATAATAACCATCAGGTGGTTCACCTTTATTCCACTGTCCAGATAAAATTTAAATATATTTTTAAAATTCAGGCACAATATCCAAGATTGTATTAATGGCCTTATTATCGACGATGAGCGTGTCTGGTTGGTCTCAAGGAAGCCTGACCCCTTAATTATAATTTGTTCTCGTTCATCCCGAGGGGACAGGCAGCAGGACAGCGCACATTGTCTCTGAGGCTCTGAAGGGTCGAGGTTCTGCCTTCAAAGACGTTTTTCCTTTGAGTTTAAAGTAGTCATTACATTATTCTTTTTGTACCCTCATTTATGGGAGAGACAATCGATTGACGAGAAAATAATGTCTCTTTTATGGCTGATCGCCTGACCTACAGTCAGTTATTCATTCTGTGATGATCATATCTTGCTCGGTGATTTGAATAAACAGGAAGTACACAAAGCCGCCAATTCATTAGCTAAAGTGAATGCAGATGGATGCTCGTTAATCCGGCTCGGCACCGTCTTCAGGAAAACAAACATTCGCTGTTTGTACAGCAGCTTAATGGCTCTGTACGTGATGCTGTTCCTGATTTTATTAAATTGCTCTTAACAATGCAAATACAAACTCCAGCTGCAAAGACACATTTTAGAAGGCTGTTATTACTTATGGTCAATGCTGCTGCTGCTAACAACAGAGGGAACTCGCAGGCTTTTGTTGTGATGTTGCTTGTATCTCAATCCAGAGAAATGTATTTAGTTGCGCTAACAGTGGAATTAATTAGAGAGTTAATGCCTTAAGCTACTAATGATAATTGAATACGGATTGTTAAAACATCTTTTACAGACACACATACCTTTTGACGGGCTCGTTTCAGAACATTTACATTTTTTGCATTCTTATTATTTTTTCATTACATTTTCAGACAGGAGAGGTGGAACTTTGGTCATCCCAAAATGTTACTCTCGCAGCTTTGTATATTTGTAATGTTTTACATTTTAACACCGACATTGCATTCATTGGTTTCCCACTTTAACTGCTTATATTTATTCAAGTTAGTTTGCCACTGAGTGGGAAACGCCTATTGAACTACCCAATATAAATAAAGTTTGACTGATTCATTGATACATCAACCAGCTTCCGCTTGACACCAAGCGGTCGTTAGATTCTTGCAACCAAACAAACAAACAAACAAACAGCAGCCATCAGCGTTTCATATCCAACTCCAAAGCGCTACCGCAGCCCCAGTAGGAAGTGCCAGAAAGCCAAGCAGACCCCAACGCAAACCAGTCCACGTCAGGACTGCGGGACAAACATTTTAAATATTGGAAATAACTCAGGAGTGCATGATGCCAGACATTTAAATAGATAATTGAATTAAAATGATGGCCAACAGAACTTTAGTTCCTGAAGCAAGATGGACGAAATAAAAGAGCGCCCCCTATCTTTCAGTCCTAAGATACTATTTATTCGAACATGTACTGGTTTGGATTTGAAGCAATTTCCCAGGAAGCAAATTGATTCAAATAATGCACCCTCACAGTGAAATCCGAATATTTAAAAATGCAGTTAGGTCTCATTTCATCAAGCTTTGAACCCATTCAAGATCAAAACTGATCCAAGCCAAAGTCCACTTCAACCACGTCAATCACAGCAAGGTGTCTCGCAGCAAGATTTCAAAATGTCAATATTTTGAAATCGACAAAGGAGGAGGAGCACCCTCGTTCTTGACACACCGGAGGATTAAAACGGCGTCTCGACCGTGACAGTGAGGCCAGACCGGTGCACACACACACACACACACACACACACACACACACACACACACACAGCGTGACGCAGCGCTGTTCAACCCAACGTGCACAGAGTTGGCCAATGTGTGTTTATCAGTCTCATGCAGTGTTGATCCTTCACCATCCAACATGCGCACACACAAGCGCACAACTGCAATGTGACAAAAACACGCAGAAAATAGGATTCATTTCAGTCTCTCTGCAGTTCTAAAATCTGCTCACTTTGACAAACACACACAAGCTGAAAGAGAAGAGATGTTTTGACAGATGTTTGCCAGTTCACATTTGCAGCATTCCTCGCAAACCAACCAATTAGTCATACAGCCATGCTTGAAATGAGACTGGAACCATCTCACTTCACCTCTCCCTCCTTTCTTGTTATTGCTTTCTTTCTGGTCTCTCTGCCTCCATCTAAGAAAAGCATTATAACTCGGTGTGTGTGTGTGTGTGTGTGTTCACAGACATAACTTATCATTAGCATGTGGTCTGCCTGAGACCTCTTGTCTCCTTACTGACCCAGAAAATGACTACCGTGTGGTTTCTCTGAGTGTGTGTGTGTGTGTGTGTGTGTGTGTGTGAGGATAATAAATACTTGTTGCCAGAGTTACTCTCTTTACCAGTTTTGATTTTGTCACGAAAGCAGGCCGTTAGTTAAAAGGAATTTAGAGTGACTCATTCAACAAAAGCAGCTGGGTGACATACTTGCAGAGCTCTGCCCTGCGATGGACATGGGCAACACCTTCCGGACCGGCTGCTGGTCTCCGTGGAGAGAAGATGTGGTTACCATGGCCGTTGCCGTGGATACATTAGTACGACAACCCTCCTTTCCTCCGGACATCTCCCCCTCCGCGTCCGAATTATCGGAGTGCAGGGGGTTGGTGAAACTCAGGGCAGTCCTAACAGGTGTTGATGAGGAGGAGGAAGAGGAGGAGGAGGAAGAGGAGGAGGAGATGTGGGAGGAAGAGGACGAGGATGGAGCGACGCGATCCGAGGAGGGAGACGAGGACGAGGTTTTGGGGAAATGTTTTTGCGGGCTGTTGAGGGCCTGAGCCCACGCTGCGTGGCCGGCCTTCACCTCCATTTCCTCCCCTTGGTGCGTCTCCCCCTTCTCACTCTTCACGGGGAGGTGGTTTGGTCTGACTAGGACGCCGACGTCTGCGTGACTCTCCCCACATCCACCTCCCTCCGTGCCCGAGTCCTCTGACAGCGAGGAGCTAGACGTCAGCAGGGATTGGCCGGAGCGGGCTTTGAAGGCGTGGGTTCTTTGCAGCACTCCTGCGCTGTTGGTGGAACTGCTGCCGGTTCCGCCTGCTACGACAATGGAGGAGGAAGTGTCAAAACTACGAGGTCCTTCCTGTAACGGCACCTTTTTAATCTCAATGCTCAGCTTCCTCTCGATCCGAGGAGCACCAGAACATTCAACGGCTGGAGAGAGCGGCGAGGAGGGAGTCTGCGTCTGACTTTGGCCCGATTCAGATTTCGTCGAAGTCGATTTGTTGTTATAGTTGTCGTTGAGATCTAGATTCGAGACCTGAGTCTGCTGTTTTTGACTTAGTAGATCTTGGTCTTTCTGGTCTGCGGGACTGGTCTGCTTGTTCGGACCGGGTCCTGACTGGTTCTGCTGCTGGTCCGAGTCTTTATTCTGAAAGGAAAAAAAATAAATATTTAAGCACCTTTTGAAAAAGCATCATCATCTAGAAAACAACAAAAGTCTTCCATGTATTTGGGGCAAGTCTGAAAAGGAGGCACGGCAAGTTGACCTTTTCTCCGTAAAACTCCCAGAAGATTTATATATTATATTAGTAATTGCAGTAAAAGAAAAGAAGAAGAAAAAAATCTAATACTTAGCATTTGCAAAAGTTGCTTTAAAATGCTAAATGTTCAAACGTTAAATACATTTAGAGCTGGAAGAATTAGTAGCGCATGGACTGGGCGATTAATCAATGCACTAAATTTCAGGCAAAAATGTGGCAGAAGATCTTTACTTCTCCGGTTCAGTAACTCACCGCCAGGACGTGGATGACAGGTTTGGGGTGGTAGCGGTCGTTGTCCTGCCGCACGTTGGTGACGGTGGGGAAGGCTGAAGGTGGAGACGGGGTCAGAATGGGGGGTACGGGGTGAGGCTCCGGGGGCTGGAGGATCTCCTCCTTCACATCACCTTCTACCTGCGAACTAGATCGAGAGAGAGAGAGAGAGAGAGAGAGAGAGAGAGAGGTCCTTCATTGGCTATTTTGCTATAAAATAAGTGGCTTGAATAATAATAATAAT